>NC_092243.1:35212354-35364854 GCF_036320965.1 Panulirus ornatus | reverse complement strand
TCGACTGATTCTCTTCACTGAAGAACAGAACAGTTCGGGTTTTGTTTGCGAAGCTAAGATCCGTGGCGTCAAGGCAAGTGAGTTGATAGTCTTACTGTATGGATGTGAAATGTAGGCAGTGAATGGTAATTTGTGGAAAAAGGGCAAATCGTATTATATCAAGTGTCTCTGGAGTTTCATGAGATATAAGTGAGGCGAAATTGAATCAAACTAGACTCCATAAGACAGACATGAGGCTTATTAACTGACTCGTTTGGCAGAATTAGGTGTAACCTCAGTGTCACGGGGCTAAATGCTGAACTTGTTCACTTGGCTACTTGTGGAAAGTTCAGGCCTGATATAAAGAACATTAAGGAAAGACCACAAAATTAATGGTTGTAGAAAGTCGATCAGTCCTCCTGTAATTCTACGTATAGTGTTCTACCTAGAGTGTTCTACCTGGTAGGATCTAACCAGAGGGTTCTACTGGAGGGTTCTACCTGGTGGGTTCTACCTGGTGGGATCTACTAGGAGGGTTCTACTGGAGGGTTCTTTCTACCTGTAGGATCTTTAACTCTTGTGACATGAAGCGTCTGAGTGTACGTATGATCACATTACTGACCTAACCAGAGAAAAAAACGTGACTGCCTACTTTACTTTATCTTACTTTACCTCTGATGAATCAATATCCAAATCAACTTCCCGTACCTGAATATGAAAATCAATTATGTTTCTCTACCTTTTAATGGTTGTAAACGTCAATGCGACTTAACACGGGATCCATTCAGTGCACATCAGGACAACTGTGCATCCTGGGTTTAATTTCAACACGTTTGTATGCGCTTAATGAACATGTTTTCCATCACCACATATAATAAAGTTCAGTAACCAATACAAGAAACACCGAGTTAGTAATTCATTGGGCTACTTGATGTTGTCTATAGAGATGTGTCGAGTTCTTGGCTCGCCAGAGGGAGCAGGGTGTCAGGGCGCATCACCGTGTACAGAGCAGCTATAGTTTCTCGCTCTAAAAGTGCTTCTCATATCTCCCTATCCCAGGATCACTTTACAACACTCACCAACGTACTCTGCTGTGCACCGTTCACTAAAACACCAGATGTCATTCACTGTTTGTGGCTGCGGGACTGCATACCCAGCATTAAGCTGTATTGCGCTCGTCCAGTGTTCTTACGAAAAACAAATAAATGTTTTATGTTAGTTTTTAACACTCCATTAATGAAAGACTCAAATCGTAACAGCAAACTAACTGCCGTGTTGATAAGGCGTGACGACTTCGTTCGGATATGTTAACAAGTTTCATTTCCAACACCGACTTTCCACCAGAGTGATCTACTTTTTACAACCGTAATTCATTCATGACGTGAGAGAAAGACAATTTGTTAGATAATGGACAGCTATTTTGCGCAGACTACTCACTTAATTTTCAATCTCCATTTGATCACAGAACAAATCCTACTCACTGATTATTATCAAGATGTTCATGAAACTTGTGCCAATTTGTCTTTACTCACGGGAAATGTGTTTTTTGTTTTACCTAATCAGTTTTGCTTTTGTAGAAAAATAGGAAGGAGTAAATATATTTGACAGTGATTGTAGAGGATGGTGGAAGAAAGAATGCAAGCAGCAACGGACACGGGGACCAAGACGCTTGGTGGATTTCCTTTATGTTGTTTAGGTGTATATTGGCAACTCTCTCCCTCCCTCCCTCACTGCTGGGATGTTCAGTTCAATGAACATCTGTCATATAATACTTTATCATTTAACAAACAAACTGAAAACTTTGTGATGATTTGAGAAAATATTTAGAATCATAAGAGAAATGCGAGATTATCGCCAGAGTACCACCCTTGACCCCTTCCCTTGTGACACATGCAATACTTCTATGTAAATTGTGTTCTTTGAAGGTCAACAGCTAACAGTGAAAACCAGGTTTAAAATCACTGATGAAATGCAACCAGAATCATAAAAGTGCGGGTAAAAGTCGCCTGTGAGATAAGAAATCTAAAAAGATGAGAAACAGAGAATGCAAAAATCATCGCACCGAATCTGCTCATCTCTATTGAGTTTCACTTAACTCTTTCATGTCTTATTTGTGTTAAACATTTAGAAAAAAAAGCACAACACTTTCGCCGAGAAGCATCCAGTTAAAGACGCAACAGAGACAGCCGTAAGGGGGAAGTGAAGTGCAAAAACAAAGCAAATTAAGGGAGTTTCTACTGACTGGGCGAGATCACCAAGATACACGACTACCTCTACTTCTGTGGTTACTCAAGAGATTGTGAAACGAAGGAAGCCGTTCACAGTTGCTGAGTCTCTCTGTTGAGTAATTTTAAGAAGAAAGACGATATCGTTCGGAGAATTTAAGGTATGTTGTTGTTTGCAGAGTCACTGAACAACAGAATGTCATCAGTCACCACACTGAAGGTCCAATTCATCCCTGAGGTTTTCTGTTGCCAGTGACGAGACGGTCGTGTGATTTCGATAACACCACAAAAGTTGCCTTTTCGGCACATATGCAACTTCTCAAAGCTACCTGGAGGAACTCATCGAGTTGTTCCACCTCACAAATCAAACAAGGAGTGAATACAGTTTCTTACCTATCATCAGGTATGTACAAAGAAACAAAATAACACCAACCATATCATATCAGCCGTGACAGACAATACACTGAATATGATAGACGCATACGAGGCACAACGGGGGATTTGTTTATTGTGAAAAGAGCCTGAATACAAGATGTGACATCGCTTCACTACATCATTCATGGAGGAACACTGTACACAATCGTTTCCATCAAGATTCACAAGACTGATGACCTTAATAGCGACGACTGTCAAGAAAACAACGATGAAAAGCTTGAAGAAGCGACAGTATTGCGAATTTCTGAAGGAGGGCAATTTTCAATGGTCGGACCTTCCGCACAACCAAGCATAATGACTTTCCATGAGACGACTGCTTGCACATTTTACGACCTGCCTGGGGAGAGTGAAGACTTTCAAGGGGGAATAAAACAATGCATATACAAAGCTTAAAAGTCCTCAGTGGCTGCAGAAATTTCACCTCATGTTAGACGGTAGTTCACATCTTACTGACCTTGAAAGATAACTACAGCGATGGGGAGGCACAGCTCCCTTGCTTTTAGTACATTTCCCATCACTGGAATAATAAAAGGTAAAAAAAAACTACGAGTCTGACACAAATAAACGAGTAACATTTTCCTGCAAGAATGCGGTAAAACTTTGCCGGAAGTTTTCAGGAATTCAGAAGGGAAAAAGGCGACGTTTTATCGTGTGTTAAAACCCCCTTAAGCTCACACTTTGTGGTCAGGTCCGCAGACTCACGGGAGTGCACCGGGCAGAAGTGGAAAATGAATTACCTGATTTGAATAGAGAAAGACATGTAGACTTGACAAATTAAAAGCTTACTAAACGAACTTAAAAATCCACGAGAGCACATACCTACTTTGGTGCTTCAACACAGACAGAATGTTTTGTTAATTTACTTTTTCAGTGTTGGAGATTCCAGTCATGGACAAAGATCCAAATCAAGGCCAAGCCTCAATTAAAATACAGAGGATCATGAAAGGGAGAAAAGAGGGACAAGAGAAAGTGTTTACGAATTTTGGAGTAATTGAAAAACCTGTTATTAATTTTCCAAATGTTCCAGTTTATAGTTGTTGGGGAAATCATAAGAGAGTACAGTTCCAGTCCTCGAGGTCTGGAGTGAGGAAAGATTGACCAAGAGGATATATGTGTCAGAGGTGGAGGGAACGAGAAGTGGGAGACCAAATTAGAGGTGGAAAGATGGAGTGAAAAAGATTTTGAGTGATCGGGGCCTGAACATGCAGGAAGGTGAAAGTCATGCAAGGAATAGAGTGAATTGGAATGATGTGGTATACCGGGGTCGACGTGCTGTCAATGGAGTGAACCAGGGCATGTGAAGCGTCTGAGGTAAACCATGTAAAGTTTTGTGGGGCCTGGATGTGGAAAGGGAGTAGTGGTTTCGGTGCATTATACATGACAGCTAGAGACTGAGTGTGAACGAATGTGGCCTTTGTTGCCCTTTCCTAGTGCTACCTCGAGGACATGAGGGGGAGGGTGTTGTCATTTCATGTACATATGCATATACGTATATGTCTGTGTGTGTGTATATATATGTATACGTTGAGATGTATAGGCATGTATATGTGCGTCTGTGGACGCGTAAGTATATACATGTGTAAGCGGGTGGGTTGGGCCATTGTTTCCTTCCGCTACCTCGGTAACACGAGAGACAGCGACAAAGTATAATAAGTATAAAAAGATTATATGGTGGCTGATTCATGTGAGAATCTATCTTTTCATCTCCAACTTGGTTTCCCACTTCTCCTCGTTCCCTCCACCTCTGACATATATCCTCTGAGTCAATCTTTCCTCACTCATTCTCTCCATGTGACCAAACCATTTCAAAACACCCTCTTCTGCTCTCTCAACTACACTCTTTTTATTTCCACACATCTCTCTTACCCTTACATTACTTACTCGATCAAACCACCTCACATCACATATTGTCCTCAAATATCTCATTTCCAGCACATCCACCCTCCTCCGCACAACTCTATCCATAGCCCACGCCTCGCAACCATACAACATTGTTGGAACCACTATTCCTTCAAACATAGCCATTTTTGCTTTCCCAGATAATGTTCTCGACTTCCAAACATTCTTCAAGGCTCCCAAAATTTTCGCCCCCTCCCCCACCCTATGATTCACTTCCATGGTTCCATCCACTGCCAGATCCACTCCCAGATATCTAAAACACTTTACTTCCTCCAGTTTTTCTCCATTCAAACTTACCTCCCAATTGACTTGACCCTCAACCCTACTGTACCTAATAACCTTGCTCTTATTCACATTTACTCTTAACTTTCTTCTTTCACACACTTTACCAAACTCAGTCACCAGCTTCTGCAGTTTCTCAAATGAATCAGCCACCAGCGCTGCATCATCAGCGAACAACAACTGACTCACTTCCCAAGCTCTATCATCCACAACAGACTGCATACTTGCCCCTCTTTCCAAAACTCTTGCATTCACCTCCCTAACAACCCCATCCATAAACAAATTAAACAACCATGGAGACATCACACACCCCTGCCGCAAACCTATATTCAATGAGAACCAATCACTTTCCTCTCTTCCTACACGTACACATGCCTTACATCCTCGATAAAAACCTTTCACTGCTTCTAACAACTTGCCTCCCACACCATATATTCTTAATACCTTCCACAAAGCATCTCTATCAACTCTATCATATATCTTCTCCAGATCCATAAATGCTACATACAAATCCATTTGCTTTTCTAAGTATTTCTCAAATACATTCTTCAAAGCAAACAACTGATCCACACATCCTCTACCACTTCTGAAACCACACTGCTCTTCCCCAATCTGATGCTCAATACATGCCTTCACCCTCTCAATCAATACCCTCCCATATAATTTACCAGGAATACTCAACAAACTTATACCTCTGTAATTTGAGCACTCACTCTTATCCCCTTTCCCTTTGTACAATGGCACTATGCAAGTATTCCGCCAATCCTTAGGCACCTCACCACGAATCATACATACATTAAATAGCCTTACCAACCAGTCAACAATACAGTCACCCCCTTTTTTAATAAATTCCACTGCAACACCATCCAAACCTGCTGCCTTGCCGGCTTTCATCTTCCGCAAAGGTTTTACTACCTCTTCTCTGTTTACCAAATCATTTTCCCCAACCCTCTCACTTTGCACACCACCTCAACCAAAACACCGTATATCTGCCACTCTATCATCAAACACATTCAACAAACCTTCAAAATACTCACTCCATCTCCTTCTCACATCACCGCTACTTGTTATCACCTCCCCATTAGCCCCCTTCACTGAAGTTCCCATTTGCTCCCTTGTCTTACGCACTTTATTTACCTCCTTCCAAAACATCTTTTTATTCTCCCTAAAATTTAATGTTACTCTCTCACCCCAACTATCATTTGCACTCTTTTTCACCTCTTGCACCTTTCTCTTGACCTCCTATCTCTTTCTTTTATACATCTCCCACTCATTTGCATCTTTTCCCTGCAAAAGTCGTCCAAATGCCTCTCTCTTCTCTTTCACTAATAATCTTACTTCTTCATCCCACCACTCACTACCCTTTCTAATCAATCCGCCTCCCACGCTTCTCATGCCACAAGCATCTTTTGCGCAAGCCATCATTGCTTCCCTAAATACATCCCATTCCTTCCCCACTCCCCTTACCTCCTCTGTTCTCACCATTTTCCATTCTGTACTCAGTCTCTCCTGGTACTTCCTCACACAAGTCTCCTTCCCAAGCTCACTTACTCTCACCACTCTCTTCACCCCAACATTCTCTCTTCTTTTCTGAAAACCCCTACAAATCTTCACCTTAGCCCCCACAAGATAATGATCAGACATCCCTCCAGTTGCACCTCTCAGCACATTAACATCCAAAAGTCTCTCTTTCGCGCGCCTATCAATTAACACGTAATCCAATAACGCTCTCTGGCCATCTCTCCAACTTACATACGTATACTTATGTATATCTCGCTTTTTAAAGCAGGTATTCCCAATCACCAGTCCTTTCTCAGCACACAAATCCACAAGCTCTTCACCATTTCCATTTATAACACTGAACACCCCATGTATACCAATTATTCCCTCAACTGCCACATTACTCACCTTTGCATTCAAATCACCCATTACTATAACCCGGTCTTGTGCATCAAAACCACTAACACACTCTTTCAGCTGCTCCCAAAACACTTGCCTCTCATGATCTTTCTTCTCATGCCCAGGTGCACATGCACCAATAATCACCCATCTCTTTCCATCAACTTTCAGTTTTATTCATATCAATCTAGAATTTACTTTCTTACACTCTATCACATACTCCCACAACTCTTGTTTCAGGAGTAGTGCTACTCTTTCCCTTGCTCTTGTCCTCTCACTAACCCCTGACTTTACTCCCAAGACATTCCCAAACCATTCTTCCCCTTTACCCTTGAGCTTCGTTTCACTCAGAGCCAAAACAACCAGGTTCCTTTCCTCAAACATACTGCCTATCTCTCCTTTTTTCTCATCTTGGTTACATCCACACGCATTTAGACACCCCTTCGACCCTTCGAGGAGGATGAGCACTCCCCGCGTGACTCCTTCTTCTGTTTCCCCTTTTAGAAAGTCAAAATACAAGGAGGGGAAGGTTTCTGGCCCCCCGCTCCTGTCCCTTTTAGTCGCCTTCTACGACACGTGAGAAATGCGTGGGAAGTATTCTTTCTCCCCTATCCCCAGGGATAATATATATGTGTGTGTATATATATATATATATATATATATATATATATATATATATATATATATATATATATATATATTCTTTCTTTCATTCATACTATTCGCCATTTCCCGCGTCAGCGAGGTAGCGTTAAGAACAGAGGACTGGGCCTCTGAGGAAACATCCTCATCCAGCCCCCTCCTCTGTTCCTTCCTTTGGAAAAAAAAAGAAAAAAAATAAAGAGAGAGGGGAGGATTTCCAGCCCCCCGCTCCCTTCCCTTTTAGTCGCCTTCTACGACACGCAGGGAATACTTGGGAAGTATTCTTTCTCCCCTATCCCCAGGGAAAATATATGTATATATATATATATATATATATATATATATATATATATATATATATATATATATATATATATATATACTTTCTTACACTCTATCACATAATCCCACAACTCCTGCTAGAGGAGCATTGCTACTCCTTCCTTAGCTCTTGTTCTCTCACCAACCCCTGACTTTACTCCCAAACTTTTCCCAAACTACTCTTTCCCTTTACCCTTGAGCTTTGTTTCACTAAGAGCCAGAACATCCAGGCTTCTTTCCTCAAACATACTAACTTTCTTCTCATCTTGGCTACATCCACACACCCCAATCTGAGCCTTCGAGGATTGATGTGGATAAGACTGAAAGTGGATGGAGAGAGATGGGTGACTATTGGTACCTATGCACCTGCTCATGAGAAGAAAGACAATGAAAGGCAAGTGTTCTGGGAGCAGTTGAGTGAGTGTGTTAGCAGCTTTGATGCACGAGACTGGTTATAGTGATGGGTTATTTAAATGCGAAGGTGGGTAATGTGGCAGTTGAGGGTATAATTGGTGTAAATGGGGTGTTTAGGGTTGTAAATGGAAATGGCGAAGAGCTTGTGAATTTGTGTGTTAGTTAACTGATAGGCGTGTAAAAGAGACTTTTAGATATCCATGTGCTGAGAGGGGCAGCTGGAGGGAAGTCTGATCACTGTCTTGTGGAGGCGAAGGTGAAGATTTGTAGAGGTTTTCAGAAAAAGAGAGAATGTTGGGGAGAAGAGAGTGGTGGAAGTAAGTGAGCTTGAAAAGGAGACTTGTGTGCAGAAGTATCAGGAGAGATTGAGTGCAGAATGGTAAAAGGTGGGAGCAAATGTTGAGAGGGGAGTGGGGGAGGAATGAGATGTATTTAGGGAAGCAGTGTTAGCTTGCGCAAAAGATGCATGTGGTCTGAGAAAGGTGGGAGGTGGGGAGATTAGAAAGGGTAGTGAGTGGTGGGATAAAGAAGTAAGATTGTTAGTGAAAGAGAAAAGAGAGGCGTTTGGACGATATTTGCAGGGAAGTAGTGCAAATCACTGGGAGATGTATAAAAGAAAGCGGCAATAGGTCAAGAGAAAGGTGCAAGAGTTGAAAAAGAGGGTAAATGAAAGTTGGGGTGAGAGAGTATCATTAAAATTTTGGGAGAATAAAAAGACGTTTTGGAAGGAGGTAAATAACGTGCGTAAGACAAGAGAACACATGGGAACATCGGTGAAGGAAGCAAGTGGAGAAGTGATGACAGATAGTGATGGAGTGAGGAGGAGATGGAGTGAGCATTTTGAAGGTTTGTTGAATGTGTTTGATGATAGAGTGGCAGACATAGGGTGCTTTGGTTAGGTGGTGTTGGAAGTGAGAGGGTCAGGGAGAATTGTTTGGTGAAGAGAGAAGGGGTAGTGAAAGCTTTGCGGAAGATGAAAGCCGGCAAGGCGGCGGATTTGGATGGTATTGCAGTGGACTGTATTAAAAAAGGGGGTAACTGTGTTGTTGATTGGTTGGTGGGGATGTTCAATGTATGTATGGTTTATGGTGAAATGCCTGAGGATTGGCGGAATGCATGCATTGTGCCATTGCACAAAGGTAAATGGGATTAGGGTGAGTGTTAAAATTGTAGAGGCATAGGTTTGATGAGTATTCCTGTGAATACATACGGGAGGGTATTGGTTGAAAGGGTGAAAGCATATGGGGAGCATTAGATTGGGGAAGAGCAGTGTGGTTTCAGAAGTGGTAGAGGATTTGTGGATCAGGTGTTTGGTTTGAAGAATTCATGTGAGAAGTACTTGAAAAACAAATGGATTTGTAAGTAGCACTTATGTATCTGGAGAAGGCATATAATAGGGTTGATAGAGATTCTTTGAGGAAGGTTTTAAGAGAATATGGTGTGGGAGGTAAGTTTCTAGAAGCAGTGAAAAAGCAGTGAAAAGTTTTTACCAAGGATATAAGGCATGTGTACGAGGAGGAAGAGAGGAGAATGATTGGTTCCCAATGAGAGTCGGTTTGCGGCAGGTGTGTGTGATGTCCCCATGGTTGCTTAATTTGCTTATGGATGGTGTGGTTAAGGAGGTAAATGCAAGAGTTTGGGAGAAAGGGGCGAGTATGCAGTCTGTTGTGGATGAGAGGGCCTGGGAAAAAAGTCAGTTGTTGTTCGCCGATGATACAGCTCTAGTGGCTGATTCGTGTGAGAAACTGCAGAGGTTGGGGACTGAGTCTGCAAGTGTGTGAGAGGAAAAAGTTAATAACAGCAAGGTTATTAAGTTCAGTAGGGTTGAGGGAAAATTAACTGTGATGTAAGTTTGAACAGATAAAAGTTGGAGGAAGTGAAGTGTTTTAGATATCTGAGAATAGACTTGGCAGCGAATGGAGCCATGGAAGTGGATGTGAGTCACAGGGTGGGGGAGGGGGCGAAGGTTTTGGGAGCGATGAAGAATGTTTCGAAGGAGAGAACGTTATCTCAGAAAGGAAAAATAGATATGTTTGAAGGAATAGTAGTTCCAACATTGTTATATGGTCGCGAGGCATGAGCTATAGAAAGGGTTGTACGGAGGAAGGTGGATGGATAAATATTGGAGGAAGTGAAGCGTTTTAGATATCTGAGAGTAGACTTGGCAGCAAATGGAACCATGGAAGCGGATGTGAGTCACAGGGCGGGGTAGGGGGCAAAGGTTCTGGGAGCGATTAAGAATGTGTCGAAGGAGAGAATGTTATCTCGGAAAGAAAAAATCGGTATGTATGAAGGAATAGTAGTTCCAACAATGTTTTATGGTTGCGAGGCATGGGCTATAGAAAGGGTTGTACGGAGGAGGCTGGATGTGCTGGTAATGAAATGTATAAGGACAATCCGTGGTATGAGGTGGTTTGATCGAGTAAGTAAAGTAAGGGTAAATCTAAAGAGTATGGTTGAGAGAGCAGAAGAGGGTGTGCTGAAATGGTTTGTACATAGGGAGAGAATGAGTGAGGATAGATTAACAAAGAGGATATATGTGTCAGAGGTGAAGGGAACAAGGAGAAGTGGGAGACCAAATTGGAGGTGGAAGATTGGAGTGAAAAAAATTTTGAGCGATCGGGTCCTGAACATATAGGAGGGTGAGAGGAGTGCAAGAAATAGAATGAATTGGAATGATGTTGTATATCGGGGTCGACGTGCTGTCCATGGACTGAACCAGGGTGTGTGAAGCGTCTGGGGTAAACCATGGAAAGTTTTGTGGAGCCTGGATGTGGAAAGGGAGCTGTGGTATCGGTGCATTACACATGACGGCAAGAGTTTGAGTGTGAACGAAAGTGGACTTTTTGTCTGTATTCCTGGCGCTACCTGGCTGAAGCAGCGGCTAGTCATGCTGTTTTCTTGTAGGGCGGGATAGCGATAGGAATGGATAAGGGCAAGCAAGTATGAATATATACATGTGTATGTATGTAATGTCTGAGTATGGGTATGTATATCTATATATATGCTGATATGTATATGTATGTATATGTGCGTATAAGGAGGTTTATGTATAATGGTAATGATAATGATAATAATACTAACAATGATAATAATGATAGTCATGATATTAATAAAACACACACACACACACACACACACACACACACACATATATATATATATATATATATATATATATATATATATATATATATATATATATATATATATATATATATATATATATTACTTAATCGCCGTCTCCCGCGTTTGCGAGGTAGTGCAAGGAAACAGATGGAGAAATGGTCCAACCCATCCACATACATGTATATACATACACACGCACATATACATACCTATACATTTCAACGAATACATACATATACATACAGAGTCATCTTCATATATGGACATGTACATATTCATACTTGCTGCCTTCATCGATTCTCGTCGCCACCCCGCCACACATGAGGACCCCTCACCCCACCCGCGAGGTACCGCCAGGAAAAGACAAAAAAGGCCACATTCGTTCACACGGTGTAATACACCGAAACCACAGCTCACTTTCCAAATCCAGGCCCCACAAAACTTTCTATGGTTTACCCCAGACGCTTCACATGCCCTGGTTCAATACATTGACAGCACGTCACCCCGGTATACTACATCGTTCCAATTCATTCTCTTCCTTGCACGCCTTTCGCCCTCCTGTTTGTTCAGGCCCCGATCGCTCAAAATCTTTTTCAATCCATTCTTCCCCTTCCAATTTGGTCTCCCACTTCTCCTCGTTCCCTCTACCTCTGACATATATATCCTTTTTGTCAATCTTTCCTCACTCCTTCTCTCCATGTGTCCAAACCATTTCAACACCCTCTTCTGCTCTCTCAACCAAACTCTTTTTATTACCACACATGTCTCTTACCCTTTCATTACTAGCTTGATCAAACCATCTCACACCACATATTGTCCTCAAACATTTCATTTTAAACACATCCACCCTCCTCCAAACAATCCTATCTATAGCCGATGCCTCGCAACCATATAACATTTTTGGAACCACAATTCCTTCAAACATACCCATATTTGCTCTCCGGCATAACGTTCTCGCCTTCCGTTCCCAGAACCCTACAGTACCTAAAAACCTTGCTCTTATTCACATTTACTCTCAGCTTTCTTCTTTCACACACTTTACCAAACTCAGTCACCAACTTCTGCAGTTTCTCACCCGAATCAGCAACCAGCGCTGTATCACCAGCAAACAACAACTAACTCATTTCCCAAGCCCTCGCATCCACAACAGACTGCATACTTGGCCCTCTCTCCAAAACTCTTGCATTCACCTCCCAAACCAACCCGTCCATAAACAAATTAAACAACCATGGAGAGTCACACACCCCTGCCGCAAACCGAAATTCTTGGGAACCAATCACTTCCCTCTTTCCGTACTCGCACACATACCTTAAGTCCTTGGTAAAAACTCTTCACTGCTTCAAGCAACTTACCTCTCACACCATATACTCTTAATACCTTCCACAAAGCATCTCTATCCACTCTATCATATGCCTTCTTCAGATCCATAAATGCTACATACAAATCCATCTGTTCTTCTAAGCATTTCTCACATATATTCTTCAAAGCAAACACCTGATCCACACATCCTCCACCACTTCTGAAACCACACTGCTCTTCCCCCAATCCGATGCTCTGTACGTTCCTTTACCCTCTCAATGAATACCCTCTCATATAATTTCCCAGTAATACTCAACAAACTTATACCTCTGTAATCTGAACTCACCTTTATCTCCTTTGTCTTTGTACAATGGCACTATGCATGCATTCCGCCAATTCTCAGGCACTTCACCATGAACCATACATACATACATTGAATATCCTTACCAACCAATCAGCTACATAGTCATCCCCTTTTATTTGTAAATTCTACTGCAATACTATCCAAACCCGCCGCCTTGCCGGATTTCATCTTACGCAAGGCTTTCACAATCTCTTGTCTGTTTACCAAACCATTCTCCCTGACTCTTTAACTACGCACACCACCTCGACCAAAACATCCTATATCTGCCACTCTCTCATCAAACATATTCAACAAACCTTCAACATAACCTCTCTCTCTCTCTCTCTCTCTCTCTCTCTCTCTCTCTCTCTCTCTCTCTCTCTCTCTATGTATATATATGTATGTATATATATATATATATATATATATATATATATATATATATATATATATATATATATATATATATTTTTTTTTTTTCATTTTTTTTTTTTTTAATACATATTCGCCATTTCCCACGTTAGCGTTAAGAACAGAAGACTGAGCATTTGAGGGAATATCTACACTCGGCTCCTTCTCTGTTCCTTCTTTTGGTATATACATATATGTATATATATATATATATATATATATATATATATATATATATATATATATATATATATATATATATATATATACCTATTTTTAGATCCTGTATTCTAGTTACCAGTCATTTTTCGGCACAACATCACAGGCTATTAAAAGTTTTTACTCGTATCACTAGGTACACAAAGTCCCTCCAGTATACGCTTAACTGCTACATTACCGACTCGTGCAATCAAATTACCCTTCACTACCCACGTACTCTCTGCCTGTCGTAAAAAAAACCAATTGAAAGGGGCGGGAGTAGGAGTCCTGGAAACCCACCCCTCCTCGTATTTCAGTTTCTAAATATGACAACAGAAAACGAAGCCAATCACGGAATGAATGTGCTGAGGGGGGCAGCTGCTGGTATGTGTGATCATTACTCGAGGGAAGTGAGGGTGAAGGCTTCTTGGGGCTTTAAGAAAAGGGAAAATGATATGGGTGGAAAGTGGGTGGTGAATGTGAGTGAGCTTGGAAAATAGGCTTACGTGACGAGTTATCAGGAAAAAATGAGCGTAGAATGGCATAAAGCGAGAGTAAATGAATAAGGGGAATGGGTGAGGAATGAGAGGTATTTACGAACACACATGTGCCAGAGAAGTGTGTGGCACGTGGAAGGTGGGAGGTGAATAGGTGAGAATGGGTATAAGTGATGGGATGACGGAATTAAGTTATGTGCAAGGAAGGAGTGCTAGTGATTTAGAGATGTACAAAAGAAAACGGTAGGAGGTCAAGGGGAAGGTACAACGGCTGAAAAAGAGGTCAAATGAGGGTTAGGGCGAGCGAGTACCAACTAACTCTAGGGAGAACACGGAAATGCTGTAGGAGGGAGGTTAATAGTGAGGGAATAACAAGAGAAGAACTGGGAACATCTGTGAAGGGGACTAATGGTGAAATGGTTTCAGGCAGAAATAAGGTGAAGACATGAAGTTAGTATTTGGAAGGACTGCTAAATGTATTCGATGTTAAGGGGGTTAGATGTGGAATGTTTTGGACCTGGAGGCATGGGAAATGAGAAAGTCATACAAAGTAATTTGGTGAAAAGAGAGGAGGCGAAAGAAAGCCTTACGGAAGATGAAGCACAACTCAGCGGCTGGAGAGGATGGGATTGTAGTTAAATTTCTAAAGAAAGCGGGTGATTGAACTATCGAATGCTTTAGGATTTAATTTTCCTATGAGAGGGCGTGATTGCATGTATGGGTCAAGGTGAGATGACTAAGGAATGGATGAATGCCATTGTATAAGAGCAACGGGAACAAAGGTGAATGTTCACATTACAGAGGTATAAGTTAGTCGAGTGTTCTTGGTAAGCTGTATGAGAACTTGGTGACTGAGTGAGTGATATCATGCATAGAGCTTCAGACTGGGGAGGAGCAATGTGGCTTTAGGAGTGGTAGAGGATGTGTAGATTAGGTGTTTGCTTTGAAGAATGTGTGTAAGAAATACTTAGAGAAACAGAAAGATTTGTATGTTGCTTTTACTGATCTGGAGAAAGCATATGATAGCGTTAATACAGATGCTCTGTGAAAGATGTTACGAACAGATGGAATGGGTGAAGGTGGGTGTGTAGCAGTAGCTTGTGATGTTAACGAAGTTGCTTAATCAACTGATGGATGAGGTGGTGACAGAAAGGAATGCATGTCTTGGTGACTGGAGCAAGAAAGCAGCTTGTTAGTGTGGGTGTACCTGGGAGATGATTCAGCTGTCGTTGGCTGATGGCATAGTGCTGGTGGTAGAATAAAACAAGAAACTGTAGAAGCTGGTGTCTAAGTTTGGAACAGTGAGTCAAAGATGGAAGTTGACAGTATACATGAAAAAGAGAAAGCTTCTTATGCTCTGCAATGGAAGGAAACAAATTGCAGAGAATGGAGAGAACCTGCAGTAAGTGGGATGTTTTAGATACCTGACAGTGGCAATGACAACGTTTAGAACCAGGGAAGCTGAAGTGATCCACAGTGTGGGTGAGAGAACTGAGTCTTAGGGGCATTTGAGGAGTGTGTGGTTAGAGAGGATATTGTCGGGGAGGGCATAGATAGGCATATTTGATGTATAGACAGACTGAACTGGGCTCACAGAAGGCGAGTGAATTTTGATATCAGTGAGTCCAAAGTTTGAAATATTGTTAGCAAGAATGAACAGGCAAGCTACAGTATGAATCCTCTTGAACTACAATAAATAAATGAGAACAAAGACTTAGGGTTTAATAATTTCTGGTGATCTAAAGCCAAGTAAGCAGTGCACAGAAGCAGTTAAAAGGGCGAAAAACAATTAGAGTCCAGAGAAGTTATCATCATTCTTTATATGTCACTGGTGCATCCCCAGCTTGAATACTGAGTTCACTTTTGGCTACTTAGAAAGAGGGAGAGACTGAATGTAGAGGGTTCAGAAGCCGGCTACCAAGATGATTTCCGGACTGAGAAAAAATCTTTTAAAACAGTTGACTAAACAACTTAAGTCTATACTTTAAGATTCCTATGACACCACTCGTAGTAATGGTTACAAACGCGTGGGCCAAAGTCGTTCATCGAATGAGGTAAAATATTTTTTCTTCAACAGGACTGTTAACATATGAAATGATTTACCCGTCAAAGAGGTTGAAAATAGCAGCACAGATATGTTGAAGACCATACCTGATAAATATTTCGCCTTAGATCCACGACTGACATTATAGTACTCTTTTTCAAAAGATTTATCTTTTTGCCCTCACAGTACTGATCTATGAGTGTCATATCCCTTCATCGAACACAAACAACTTCGAAGGGCCCTACTGGTCTGTTGCTGTTTGAATTTTTTGGTGTTCCTTTATATAGTACTCCCGACTGTGTTGTAAGGACGCGAGGCGTAGGGTTTAGATGAAAATGTACAGATGAGGGTGAATATATTGGAAATGAAATACTTTGGGACAGTATGTGGTGTGGGAAGGGTTGATCGAGCAAGTAAAGAGAAGGTGAGAGAGGTGTAGTAATAAGAAGAGTATGGTTGAGAGCTGAAGAGGGTGTGCCGAAATGGTATGAACACATAAAGTGGGTTGGCAACAAAAGGTTAACAAAGATTTATGTATTTCATAGCAAGAAGAAGGAGTAGACTGTATTCGAGATGGAAGGATGTAGTGAAAAAGATTTTGAGTGCTCGTGGCCTAAACATGCAGGAGGTTGTAAAGTGTGCACGGGAATTGGAGCGATGTGATATTCAGTGAGTAACTTGGTGTTAGTGGACTGAACCAGAGCTTATGAAGGGGTCAGGAAATGTAGAACCTTTGTGAGGCCTGGTTGTGAATAGGGGGCTGTGGTTTCGGTGCATTATGAATGATAGCTAGAGAATGGATGTGAGCAAAGGGGGCTATTTCTTTGTCTATCCCTGGCGCTACCTGGCTAACGCTAGAAATACCAAATAAGTATGATATATATATATATATATATATATATATATATATATATATATATATATATATATATATATATATATATATAATTTTCATTATTATACTTTGTCGCTGTCTCCCGCGTTAGCATTATTAGATTACGCGTTAATTGATAGGCGCTCGAAAAAGAGACTTTTGGATGTTGATGTGGGGAGAGGTGCAACTGGAGGGATGTCTGATCATTATCTTGTGGAGGCGAAGGTGAAGAGAGTGGTGAGAGAAACTAAGCTTGAGAAGGAGGCTTGTGTGAGGAAGTACCAGGAGAAACTGAGTGTAGAATGGAAAAAGGTGAGAGCAAAGGACGTAAGGGGAGTGGGGAAGGAATGGGATGTATTTAGGGAAGCAGTGATGGCTTGCGCAAAAGATGCTTGTGGCATGAGAAGCGTGGGAGGTGGGCAGATTAGAAAGGGTAGTGAGTGGTGGGATGAAGAAGTAAGATTATTAGTGAAAGAAAAGAGAGAGGCATTTGGACGAGTTTTGCAGGGAAATAGTGCAAATGTCTGGGAAAAAAATAAAAGGAAGAGGCAGGAGGTCAAGAGAAAGGTGCAAGAGGTGAAAAGGAGGGCAAATGAGAGTTGGGGTGAGAGAGTATCATTAAATTTTCAGGAGAATAAGATGTTTTGAAAGGAGGTGAATAAAGTGCGTAAGACAAGAGAACAAATAGGAACATCGGTGAAGGGGGCAAATGGGGAGGTGATAACAAGTAGTGGTGATGTGAGGAGATGGAGTGGGTATTTTGAAGGTTTGTTGAATGTGTAAGACGACAGAGTGGCAGATACAGGGTGTTTTGGATGAGATTGTGTGCGAAGTGAGAAGGTTAGGGAGAAGTAAACAGACGAAAGAATGGCCCAACCCAGGCACATATACATACACGCCCACACACGCACATATACATACCTATACTTTTCAGTGTATACATACATATAAATTAAGAGACAAATACATATATACACATGTACAAACTCATACTTGTTGCCCTTAGCCATTCCCGTCACCACTCCTCCACACATGAAATGGCACCTCCTCACCCTGCACGCGCGCGAGGTAGCGCTAGGAAAGGACAACAAAGGCCACATTCGTTCACACTCAGTCTCTAGCTGGCATGTGTAATGCACCGAAACCACAGCTCCCTTTCCACATTTAGGCCCCACAAAATTTTCAATGGTGTACCCCAGACACTTCACAGACATGGTTCAATCCATTGACAGCACGTCGACTCCGGTATACGACATCTTTCCAATTCACTTTATTCCTTGCACGCCTTTCACCCTCCTGCATGTTCAGGCCCCGATCGCTCAAAATCTTTTTCACTCTGTCCTTCTACCTCCAATTTAGTCTCCCACTTCTCCTCGATTCCTCCACCTCTGACACATATATCTTGTTTGTCAGTCTTTTCTCACTCATTCTCTCCATGTTACTAAACCATTTCAATGCACCCTCTTCCGCTCTCTCAATCACACTCTTTTTATTACCACACATCTCCCTTGCACTTTCATTACTTACTCGATCAAACTAATTCACACCACATATTGTCCACAAACATCTCATTTCCAACACATCCACCTTCCTTTGCACAACCCTATGTATAGCCCACCACCCCCAACCATATACCATTGTTGGAACCACTATTCCTTCAAACATACCCATTTTTGCTGTCTAAGATAATGTTCTTGCCTTCCACACATTCTTCATCGCTCACAGAACCTTCGCTCCCTCCCCCACCTTGTGACTCACTTCCGCTTCCATGATTCCATCCGCTGCTAAATCCACTTCCAGATATCTAACACACTTCACTTCTTCCAGTTTTTCTCCATTCAACCTTACTTTCCAATTGACTTGTCCCTCATCCCTACTGTACCTAATAACCTTATTCACATTTTCTTTCAGCTTTCTTCTTTCATACACTTTGCCAAAGTTAGTCACCAGATTCTGCAGTTTCTCATCCGAATCAGCCACAAGCGCTGTATCATCAACGAACAACAACTGACTCACTTCCCAAGCCCTCTCATCCACAACAGACTGTATACTTGCCCTTCTATACAAAAGTCTTGCATTCACCTCCCTAACCACCCCATCCATAAACAAATTAAACAACCAAGGAGACATCACTCACCCATGCCGCAAACCGACATTCACTGGGAACCAATCACTTTCCTCTCTTCCTACTCGTACGCATGCCTTACATGTTTGATAAAAACTTTCCACTGATTCTAACAACTTGCCTCCCACACCATATACTCTTAATACCTTCCACAGAGCATCTCTATCATCTCTGTCATATGCCTTCTCCAGATCCATAAACACTACATACAAATCCATTTGTATTTCTAAGTAATTCTCACATGCATTTTTCAAAGCAAACACCTGATCCACATATCCTCTACCACTTCTGAAACCACACTGTTCTTCCCCAATCTGATGCTCTGTACATGCCTTCACCCACTCAATCAATACCCTCCCATATAATTTACCAGGAATGCTCAACAAACAAATACCTCAGTAATCTGAACACTCACCTTTATCCCCTTTGCCTTTGTACAATGGCACTATGCGTGCATTTCGCCAATCCTTAGGTACTTCACCATGAGCCATACATACAATGAATGTCCTCACCGGCTTTCATTTTCTGCAAAGCTTTCACTACCATTTCTCTGTTTACTAGAGCGTTATTGGTGCAAGGAAAGAGACGAAAGAATGGCCCAACCCACCCAAATACACAAGTACATACATACACGTCCAAACACGCACATATACATACCTAAACATTTCAAGGTATACATGCATATATATACACAGACATATACATATATACATATGTATATAATTCATACTAGCAGCCTTCACTTTTTCCCGTCGCCACCCCGCCACATGAAATGACAACACCCCCCCCGCCCGCACGCGCGGGAGGTAGCGCTAGGAAAAAGACAAGAAAGGCCACATTCGTTCACACTCAGTCTCTAGTTGTCATGTATAATGCACCAAAACAACAGCTCCCTTTCCATATCTAGGCCCCACAACACTCTCCATGCTTTACCCCAGACGCTTTGCATGCCCTGGTTCAATCCATTGACAGCACGTCGACCACGGTATACCACATCGTTCCAATTCACTCTACTCCTTGCATGCCATTCACCCTTCTGCATGTTCAGGAACCGATCGCTCAATATCTTTTTTCACTCCATCCTTCCGCCTCCAATTTGGTGTCCCGCTTCTCTTCGTTCCCTCCACCTCTGACACATACATCCTCTTTGTCAATCTTTCCGCACTCATTCTCTCCATGTGACCAAACCATTTCAATACACTCTCTTCTGCTCTCTCAACCGCACTCTTTTTATTACCACACATCTCTCTTACCCTTTCATTATTTACTCGATCAAACCACCTCACATCACATATTGTCCTCAGACATAAAATTTCCAACACATCGCACCGATATAACATTGTTGGAGCCACTATTTCTTCAAACTTATCCATTTTTGCTTTCCAAGATAATGTTCTTGCCTTCTACACATTTTTCAACGCTCTCAGAACTTTCGTCCCCTCCCCCACCCTGTGACTCACTTCCGCTTCCATGGTTCCATCCGCTGCCAAATCCACGCCCAGTTATCTAAAACACTTCACTCCCTCTAGTTTTTCTCCATTAAAAGTTACCTCCCATTTGACTCGTCCCTCAACCCTACAGTACGTAATAACCTTGCTCTTACTCACATTTAATCGCAACTTTCTCCTTTCACACACTTTACCAAACTCCGTCACCAGCTGTTGCAGTTTCTCACTCGAATCAACCACCAGCGCCGTATCATCAGCGAACAATAACTGACTCAATTCCCAAGCTCTCTCATCCATAACAGACTGCATACTTCCCCCTCTCTCCAAAACTCTTGCATTCACCTCCCTAACCACCCCATCCATAAACAAATTAAACAACCATGGAGACATCACACACCCCTGCCGCAAACTGACATTCACTGAGAACCAATCACTTTCCTCTCTTCCTACTCGTACACATGCCTTACACCCTCTATAAAAACTTTTCACTGATTCTAGCAACTTGCCTCTCACACCATGTACTCTTAATACCGTCCACGGAGCATCTCTATCAACTCTATCATATGCCTTCTCCAGACCCATATATGCTACTTACAAATCCATTTGTTTTTCTAAGTATTTCTCACATACATTCTTCAAAGCAAACACCTGATCCATATATCCTTTACCACTTCTGAAACCACACTGCCCTTCCCCAATCTGATGCTCTGTACATGCCTTCACCCTCTCAATCAATACCCTCCCATATAATTTCCCAGGAATGCTCAACAAACTTATACCTTTGTAATTTGGACACTCATCTTTATCCCCTTTGCCTTTGTACAATGGCATGGCACTATATATATATATATATATATATATATATATATATATATATATATACATATATATATATATATATATATATATATATTTTTTTTTCCGCTGTCTCCCGCGTTTGCGAGGTAGCGCAAGGAAACAGACGAAAGAAATGGCCCAACCCACCCCCATACACATGTATATACATACGTCCACACACGCAAATATACATACCTACACAGCTTTCCATAGTTTACCCCAGACGCTTCACATGCCTTGATTCAATCAACTGACAGCACGTCAACCCCGGTATACCACATCGCTCCAATTCACTCTATTCCTTGCCCTCCTTTCACCTTCCTGCATGTTCAGGCCCCGATCACTCAAAATCTTTTTCACTCCATCTTTCCACCTCCAATTTGGTCTCCCTCTTCTCCTCGTTCCCTCCACCTCCGACACGTATATCCTCTTGGTCAATCTTTCCTCACTCATTCTCTCCATGTGACCAAACCATTTCAAAACACCCTCTTCTGCTCTCTCAACCACGCTCTTTTTATTTCCACACATCTCTCTTACCCTTACGTTACTTACTCGATCAAACCACCTCACACCACACAATGTCCTCAAACATCTCATTTCCAGCACATCCATCCTCCTGCGCACAACTCTATCCATAGTCCACGCCTCGCAACCATACAACATTGTTGGAACCACTATTCCTTCAAACATACCCATTTTTGCTTTCCGAGATAATGTTCTCGACTTCCACACATTCTTCAAGGCTCCCAGAATTTTCGCCCCCTCCCCCACCCTATGATCCACTTCCGCTTCCATGGTTCCATCCGCTGCCAGATCCACTCCCAGATATCTAAAACACTTCACTTCCTCCAGTTTTTCTCCATTCAAACTCACCTCCCAATTGAATTGACCCTCAACCCTACTGTACCTAATAGCCTTGCTCTTATTCACATTTACTCTTAACTTTCTTCTTTCACACACTTTACCAAACTCAGTCACCAGCTTCTGCAGTTTCTCACATGAATCAGCCACCAGCGCTGTATCATCAGCGAACAACAACTGACTCACTTCCCAAGCTCTCTCATCCCCAACAGACTTCATACTTGCCCCTCTTTCCAAAACTCTTGCATTCACCTCCCTAACAACCCCATCCATAAACAAATTAAACAACCATGGAGACATCACACACCCCTGCCGCAAACCTACATTCACTGAGAACCAATCACTTTCCTCTCTTCCTACACGTACACATGCCTTACATCCTCGATAAAAACTTTTCACTGCTTCTAACAACTTGCCTCCCACACCATATATTCTTAATACCTTCCACAGAGCATCTCTATCAACTCTATCATATGCCTTCTCCAGATCCATAAATGCTACATACAAATCCATTTGATTTCTAAGTATTTCTCACATACATTCTTCAAAGCAAACACCTGATCCACACATCCTCTACCACTTCTGAAACCACACTGCTCTTCCCCAATCTGATGCTCTGTACATGCCTTCACCCTCTCAATCAATACCCTCCCATATAATTTACCAGGAATACTCAACAAACTTATACCTCTGTAATTTGAGCACTCAATTTTATCCCCTTTGCCTTTGTACAATGGAACTATGCACGCATTCCGCCAATCCTCAGGCACCTCACCGTGAGTCATACATACATTAAATAACCTTACCAACCAGTCAACAATACAGTCCCCCCCTTTTTTAATGAATTCCACTGCAATACCATCCAAACCTGCTGCCTTGCCGGCTTTCATCTTCCGCAAAGCTTTTACTACCTCTTCTCTGTTTACCAAATCATTTTCCCTAACCCTCTCACTTTGCACACCACCTCGACCAAAACACACTATATCTGCCACTCTATCATCAAACACATTCAACAAACCTTCAAAATACTCACTCCTTCTCACATCACCACTACTTGTTATCACCTCCCCATTTGCGCCCTTCACTGAAGTTCCCATTTGCTCCCTTGTCTTACGCACTTTATTTACCTCCTTCCAGAACATCTTTTTATTCTCCCTAAAATTTAATGATACTCTCTCACCCCAACTCTCATTTGCCCTTTTTTTCACCTCTTGCACCTTTCTTTTGACCTCCTGTCTCTTTCTTTTATACGTCTCCCACTCAACTGCATTTTTTCCCTGCAAAAATCGTCCAAATGCCTCTCTCTTCTCTTTCACTAATACTCTTACTTCTTCATCCCACCACTCACTACCCTTTCTAATCAACCCACCTCCCACTCTTCTCATGTCACAAGCATCTTTTGCGCAATCCATCACTGATTCCCTAAATACATCCCATTCCTCCCCCACTCCCCTTACTTCCATTGTTCTCACCTTTTTCCATTCTGTACTCAGTCTCTCCTGGTACTTCCTCACACAAGTCTCCTTCCCAAGCTCACTTACTCTCACCACCCTCTTCACCCCAACATTCACTCTTTTTTTCTGAAAACCCATACAAATCTTCACCTTAGCCTCCACAAGATAATGATCAGACATCCCTCCAGTTGCACCTCTCAGCACATTAACATCCAAAAGTCTCTCTTTCGCGCGCCTGTCAATTAACACGTAATCCAATAACGCTCTCTGGCCATCTATATATATATATATATATATATATATATATATATATATATATATATATATATATATATATATATATCCCTGGGGATAGGGGAGAAAGAATACTTCCTACGTATTCCCTGCGTGTCGTAGAAGGCGACTGAAAGGAAAGGGAGCGGGGGGCTGGAAATCCTCTCCACTCGTTTTTTTTTTATTTATTTTTCCAAAAGAAGTAACGAAGAAGGGGCCAGGTGAGGATATTCCATCAATGGCCCATCCTCTGTTCTTAACGCTACATTGCTAACGCGGGAAATGGCGAACAGTATGAAAGAAAGATATATATATATATATATATATATATATATATATATATATATATATATATATATATATATATATATATATATATATGGATGGTATTGCAGTGGAATTTATCACAAAAGGGGGTGACTGTATTGTTGACTGGTTGGTAAGGTTATTTAATGTATGTATGACTCATGGTGAGGTGCCTGAGGATTGGCGGAATGCGTGCATAGTGCCATTGTACAGAGGCAAAGGGGATAAGAGTGAGTGCTCAAATTACAAAAGTATAAGTTTGTTGAGTATTCCTGGTAAATTATATGGGAGGGTATTGATTGAGAGGGTGAAGGCATGTACAGAGCATCAGATTGGGGAAGAGCAGTGTGGTTTCAGAAGTGGTAGAGGATGTGTGGATCAGGTGTTTGCTTTGAAGAATGTATGTGAGAAATACTTAGAAAAGCAAATGGATTTGTATGTAGCATTTATGGATCTGGAGAAGGCATATGATAGAGTTGATAGAGATGCTCTGTGGAAGGTATTAAGAATATATGGTGTGGGAGGCAAGTTGTTAGAAGCAGTGAAAAGTTTTTATCGAGGATGTAAGGCATGTGTACGTGTAGGAAGAGAGGAAAGTGATTGGTTCTCAGTGAATGTAAGTTTGCAGCAGCGGTGTGTGATGTCTCCACGGTTGTTTAATTTGTTTATGGATGGGGTTGTTAGGTAGGTGAATGCAAGAGTTTTGGAAAGAGGGGCAAGTATGAAGTCTGTTGTGGATGAGAGAGCTTGGGAAGTGAGTCAGTTGTTGTTCGCTGATGATACAGCGCTGGTGGGTGATTCATGTGAGAAACTGCAGAAGCTGGTGACTGAGTTTGGTAAAGTATGTGAAAGAAGAAAGTTAAGAGTAAATGTGAATAAGAGCAAGGTTTTTAGGTACAGTAGGGTTGAGGGTCAAGTCAATTGGGAGATAAGTTTGAATGGAGAAAAACTGGAGGAAGTAAAGTGTTTTAGATTCTGGGAGTGGATCTGGCAGCGGATGGAACCATGGAAGCGGAAGTGAATCATAGGGTGGGGGAGGGGGCGAAAATCCTGGGAGCATTGAAGAATGTGTGGAAGTCGAGAACATTATCTCGGAAAGCAAAAATGGGTATGTTTGAAGGAATAGTGGTTCCAACAATGTTGTACGGTTGCGAGGCGTGGGCTATGGATAGAGTTGTGCGCAGAATGGTGGATGTGCTGGAAATGAGATGTTTGAGAACAATGTGTGGTGTGAGGTGGTTTGATCGAGTAAGTAATGTAAGTGTAAGAGAGATGTGTGGAAATAAAAAGAGCGTGGTTGAGAGAGCAGAAGAGGGTGTTTTGAAATGGTTTGGGCACATGGAGAGAATGAGTGAGGAAAGATTGACCAAGAGGATATATGTGTCGGAGGTGGAGGGAACTAGGAGAAGTGGGTGACCAAATTGGAGGTGGAAAGATGGAGTGAAAAAGATTTTGAGTGATCGGGGCCTGAACATGCAGGAGGGTGAAAGGCGGGCAAGGAATAGAGTGAATTGGATCGATGTGGTATACCGGGGTTGACGTGCTGTCAGTGGATTGAATCAGGGCATGTGAAGCGTCTGGGGTAAACCATGGAAAGTTGTGTGGGGGCTGGATGTGGAAAGGGAGCTGTGGTTTCGGGCATTATTGCATGACAGCTGGAGACTGAGTGTGAACGAATGGGGCCTTTGTTATCTTTTCCTAGCGCTACCTCGCACACATGAGGGGGAGGGGGATGGTATTCCATGTGTGGCGAGGTGGCGATGGGAATGAATAAAGGCAGGCAGTGTGAATTGTGTGCATGGGTATATATGTATGTGTCTGTGTGTGTATATATATGTGTACATTGAGATGTATGGGTGTGTAGGTTCGCGTGTGTGGACGTGTGTGTATATACATCTGTATGGGTGTGCGTTGGGCCATTTCTTTCTTCTGTTTCCTTGCGCTACCTCGCAAATGCGGGAGACAGCGACAAAGCAAAATAAATAATGAAGGGAAGGAGTAGCAATACTCCTGAAACAGGAGTTGTGGGAGTATGTGATAGAGTGTAAGAAAGTAAATTCTCGATTAATATGGGTAAAACTGAAAGTTGATGGAGAGAGGTGGGTGATTATTGGTGCATATGCATCTGGGCATGAGAAGAAAGATCAAGAGAGGCAAGTGTTTTGGGAGCAGCTGAATGAGTGTGTTAGTGGTTTTGATGCACGAGACCGGGTTATAGTGATGGGTGATTTGAATGCAAAGGTGAGTAATGTGGCAGTTGAGGGAATAATTGGTATACATGGGGTGTTCAGTGTTGTAAATGGAAATGGTGAAGAGCTTGTAGATTTATGTGCTGAAAAAGGACTGATGATTGGGAATACCTGGTTTAAAAAGCGAGATATACATAAGTATACTTATGTAAGTAGGAGAGATGGCCAGAGAGCGTTATTGGATTACGTGTTAATTGACAGGCGTGCGAAAGAGAGACTTTTGGATGTTAATGTGCTGAGAGGTGCAACTGGAGGGATGTCTGATCATTATCTTGTGGAGGCTAAGGTGAAGATTTGTATGGGTTTTCAGAAAAGAAGAGTGAATGTTGGGGTGAAGAGGGTGGCGAGAGTAAGTGAGCTTGAGAAGGAGACCTGTGTGAGGAAGTACCAGGAGAGACTGAGTACAGAATGGAAAAAGGTGAGAACAATGGAAGCAAGGGGAGTCGGGGAGGAATGGGATGTATTTAGGGAATCAGTGATGGATTGCGCAAAAGATGCTTGTGGCATGAGAAGAGTAGGAGGTGGGTTGATTAGAAAGGGTAGTGAGTGGTGGGATGAAGAAGTAAGAGTATTAGTGAAAGAGAAGAGAGAGGCATTTGGACGATTTTTGCAGGGAAAAAATGCAACTGAGTGGGAGATGTATAAAAGAAAGAGACAGGAGGTCAAGAGAAAGGTGCAAGAGGTGAAAAAAAGGGCAAATGAGAGTTGGGGTGAGAGAGTATCATTAAATTTTAGGGAGAATAAAAAGATGTTCTGGAAGGAGGTAAATAAAGTGCGTAAGACAAGGGAGCAAATGGGAGCTTCAGTGAAGGGCGCAAATGGGGAGGTGATAACAAGTAGTGGTGATGTGAGAAGGAGATGGAGTGAGTATTTTGAAGGTTTGTTGAATGTGTTTGATGATAGAGTGGCAGATATAGGGTGTTTTGGTCGAGGTGGTGTGCAAAGTGAGAGGGTTAGGGAAAATGATTTGGTAAACAGAGAAGAGGTAGTGAAAGCTTTGCGGAAGATGAAAGCCGGCAAGGCAGCAGGTTTGGATGGTATTGCATTGGAATTTATTAAAAATGGGGGTGACTGTATTGTTGACTGGTTGGTAAGGTTATTTAATGTATGTATGACTCATGGTGAGGTGCCTGAGGATCGGCGGAATGCGTGCATAGTGCCATTGTACAAAGGCAAAGGGGATAAGAGTGAGTGCTCAAATTACAAAAGTATAAGTTTGTTGAGTATTCCTGGTAAATTATATGGGAGGGTATTGATTGAGAGGGTGAAGGCATGTACAGAGCATCAGATTGGGGAAGAGCAGTGTGGTTTCAGAAGTGGTAGAGGATGTGTGGATCAGGTGTTTGCTTTGAAGAATGTATGTGAGAAATACTTAGAAAAGCAAATGGATTTGTATGTAGCATTTATGGATCTGGAGAAGGCATATGATAGAGTTGATAGAGATGCTCTGTGGAAGGTATTAAGAATATATGGTGTGGGAGGAAAGTTGTTAGAAGCAGTGAAAAGTTTTTATCGAGGATGTAAGGCATGTGTACGTGTAGGAAGAGAGGAAAGTGATTGGTTCTCAGTGAATGTAGGTTTGCGGCAGGGGTGTGTGATGTCTCCATGGTTGTTTAATTTGTTTATGGATGGGGTTGTTAGGGAGGTAAATGCAAGAGTTTTGGAAAGAGGGGCAAGTATGAAGTCTGTTGGGGATGAGAGAGCTTGGGAAGTGAGTCAGTTGTTGTTCGCTGATGATACAGCGCTGGTGGCTGATTCATGTGAGAAACTGCAGAAGCTGGTGACTGAGTTTGGTAAAGTGTGTGGAAGAAGAAAGTTAAGAGTAAATGTGAATAAGAGCAAGGTTATTAGGTACAGTAGGGTTGAGGGTCAAGTCAATTGGGAGGTGAGTTTGAATGGAGAAAAACTGGAGGAAGTGAAGTGTTTTAGATATCTGGGAGTGGATCTGGCAGCGGATGGAACCATGGAAGCGGAAGTGGATCATAGGGTGGGGGAGGGGGCGAAAATTCTGGGGGCCTTGAAGAATGTGTGGAAGTCGAGAACATTATCTCGGAAAGCAAAAATGGGTATGTCTGAAGGAATAGTGGTTCCAACAATGTTGTATGGTTGCGAGGCGTGGGCTATGGATAGAGTTGTGCGCAGGAGGATGGATGTGCTGGAAATGAGATGTTTGAGGACAATGTGTGGTGTGAGGTGGTTTGATCGAGTGAGTAACGTAAGGGTAAGAGAGATGTGTGGAAATAAAAAGAGCGTGGTTGAGAGAGCAGAAGAGGGTGTTTTGAAGTGGTTTGGGCACATGGAGAGAATGAGTGAGGAAAGATTGACCAAGAGGATATATGTGTCGGAGGTGGAGGGAACGAGGAGAAGAGGGAGACCAAATTGGAGGTGGAAAGATGGAGTGAAAAAGATTTTGTGTGATCGGGGCCTGAACATGCAGGAGGGTGAAAGGAGGGCAAGGAATAGAGTGAATTGGAGCGATGTGGTATACCGGGGTTGACGTGCTGTCAGTGGATTGAATCAAGGCATGTGAAGCGTCTGGGGTAAACCATGGAAAGCTGTGTAGGTATGTATATTTGCGTGTGTGGACGTATGTATATACATGTGTATGGGGGGGGGGGGGGGGTTGGGCCATTTCTTTCGTCTGTTTCCTTGCGCTACCTCGCAAACGCGGGAGACAGCGACAAAGTATAAAAAAAAAGAAAAAAAAATATATATATATATTGTGTGTGTATGTGTGTGTGTGTGTGTATGTGTGCATGTGTGTGCGTGTAATTACTTACTTCTAATTTCCTCTTTTATATTGTATGGTTAGGGAGTTCATAGGGTCCTATCATTTGAACACTCTCTACTCTCATACAACGTCTGAAATTTATGCATGCTGTTGGCATTAACCATGTGCTTATTCATTCTGTTCCATTCATTCACCACTCTTATACAATAAGGGTATTCCCTTACATCCTTATATACAAATTTCTTACTTAATTCTATGTTATGTCCTCTGATTTATTTATCTAGGAGGCTTGCTTATCATCATTCTAACACGGTGTCAGAATATCACGACACTCAAATTCTTCCATGTATTCACTAATTGTCATGTTTAATGCACCGGAACCGGAGACCCCTATCCACAGATAAGCTCCTCAAAGCTGGATGCGGTTTGATCATTAAACAGCAAGTCGAACGCTGTGTAACATATAGTTGTAGTTTGCTTTGTCTCTTGCAGTCCTTCAGCCCTCCTGCATGTTCAGGACCCAATAACTTAGATTCCCGCTCACTCTCTTCTCATGTCTCGTATTCGGTCTCTTCCTCCTTCTTGTTTTATCCAATTCTGACACATGTATCCTCTATGGAATCAATGAGTTTTGCCTTTCTGCGCAGCATTGACCACAACAAGTATTTTAGATTATTTAAGTGATCTGCTCACACTGTCTTTTGAACGCAAGAAATGCATATGACGTAATACAGATTGTGGACGAACAGAGAGGAACTATGATGGTACCTTACGGGTACAAAAGCTACTAGCAACAATAATCTAGAACCAAGAACAATAGATACTGTAAACTGTTAGTGAGACTAGGAAACTACAGCGTGAAATGCAATAAATTTACCGTAAGTTACAGTAATTCAAGTAACAGAGAGAGAGAGAGAGAGAGAGAGAGAGAGAGAGAGAACGAAGGAGCGCTGGTAACTGTAATGCTGAAAACAACGAGGTATTCAACTTTTCCGATGTCACGTCGGCATCCCTTGTGGAGTAGATCTGGTCCCATTTGAACTGAGTCTGGGACATCTCAAACTTGTACCTTACTGTTACTGAGTCTTATTCCTCATTTACTAGTATATCGAAGCTATTGTCCATATACCATTTTACATCAAACCATGACCCTATGACAGAGACGTCTTTTCTGAAAAAAGTTTTTGAATCTATTGGTCAAAGGCGATCCAAATGTCTATCATAATCTCCAGTTGTTTCATCTATTACAACTGTGAACTGAACTCTGAGTGGTATTAAGCTGGAGCGTTTCTTTACAGAAGCATGGATGATGTCTAATTCAGGCCAGACTAAGATTAAACGTTTGTCCAGTTATCATTCACTAGTTATGACATATTGATAGTGGGTAACATTAACTACTGATCCTTAACATTCTCATCAAATGTCTTTCATCTGTTTAAACCTGCATTCTTAACTGATATCTAACATGTATTGAGGAGATACATTCACGATAGATGTCCAGTGTCTGAGCAGTTACTGCAAATCAGTATTTATTGATCCCAGATCATTCTCACTTCATCTTATAGCCGTTCAACTAAAAAATCATTAGCTTAAAAAAAACTTTAGAAGCAAACATGCGATGTTTCGAACGTAAGCATAAGAATTATCCAGTTTGACCAATTCTGAATTAAGATCTGCAATCATCAATCGCAGAAGAATCTTTGTTTTGCCTTTATGAAAGCGAATGTGACCAATGATCAACCTCTGCTACTCTAAGTTCAATCTCACCTGCTGATGAACTCGTAATCATTCTGAATGGCAGCGACTGCTACTATCCAAACGAGACAAAAAAAAAATGCGGCAGTTACCGAGTTGAACCTACAGCATCAGATGTTCCTAAGGTGGACCATTCTTAGCTGACATCTGGCGGCTTCTGAGCTTATTTCATTACCGCGTAGCGCCAAGCAGTTAAAGAACTCCTTCCATTCAAAGATAACGTCGAACATTATGTATTGGTTCAGTGCCATACTAATGCAAACTCCTAAACCTACGAACCCTGAACATTTTGACCTCACACTAAATAGCTAAGTTTAACTTACTATACACCAGAACTTACCCAGTACGGAACATCCCACTTTTAAACCAAGAGTAATCTGAAATAAAACCTCGCATCTGTGGAGGCAATACTTCCAAACAAAACACAACAACAGCTGTGACCAGCCATCCCTCAAGTTCTTTCCAGGTTCACAGTGCGGGACCCTCAGCACCAGACCCTTACGACCATGAAGCCAAGGATCATAAGCCATAGTCTCGCTGGTAATGATTCCAAGATGAACGTATTGACAATCTGTGATAACATGACAGAGTCCAGCCAAGAAAAGTCAGCCATGTCAACACTTGTGCTCTCCTGCGTCTGCTGGAAGGCTCGTCAAGTCGTTCCCGCTCGTTCCCCGACTTTACTGGCAGCCCACCAGCTATGACAATCAGGTAACATCTTTCGTGAATCAAGTAAACAACATTTTTTTTCTATTTTCTTTCATGGATTCTTCCATCTCTTTGAGCATAAAAGAAAATTTTTTTTTTTTGCTTTGTCGCTGTCTCCCGCGTTTGCGAGGTAGCGCAAGGAAACAGACGAAAGAAATGGCCCAACCCACCCCCATACACATGTATATACATACGTCCACACACGCAAATATACATACCTACACAGCTTTCCATGGTTTACCCCAGACGCTTCACATGCCTTGATTCAATCCACTGACAGCACGTCAACCCCGGTATACCGCATCGCTCCAATTCACTCTATTCCTTGCCCTCCTTTCACCCTCCTGCATGTTCAGGCCCCGATCACACAAAATCTTTTTCACTCCATCTTTCCACCTCCAATTTGGTCTCCCACTTCTCCTCGTTCCCTCCACCTCCGACACATATATTCTCTTGGTCAATCTTTCCTCACTCATTCTCTCCATGTGCCCGAACCATGTCAAAACACCCTCTTCTGCTCTCTCAACCACGCTCTTTTTATTTCCACACATCTCTCTTACCCTTACGTTACTTACTCGATCAAACCACCTCACACCACACATTGTCCTCAAACATCTCATTTCCAGCACATCCATCCTCCTGCGCACAACTCTATCCATAGCCCACGCCTCGCAACCATACAACATTCTTGGAACCACTATTCCTTCAAACACACCCATTTTTGCTTTCCGAGATAATGTTCTCGACTTCCACACATTCTTCAAGGCTCCCAGAATTTTCGCCCCCTCCCCCACCCTATGATCCACTTCCGCTTCCATGGTTCCATCCGCTGCCAGATCCACTCCCAGATATCTAAAACACTTCACTTCCTCCAGTTTTTCTCCATTCAAACTCACCTCCCAATTGACTTGACCCTCAACCCTACTGTACCTAATAACCTTGCTCTTATTCACATTTACTCTTAACTTTCTTCTTTCACACACTTTACCAAACTCAGTCACCAGCTTCTGCAGTTTCTCACATGAATCAGCCACCAGCGCTGTATCATCAGCGAACAACAACTGACTCACTTCCCAAGCTCTCTCATCCCCAACAGACTTCATACTTGCCCCTCTTTCCAAAACTCTTGCATTCACCTCCCTAACAACCCCATCCATAAACAAATTAAACAACCATGGAGACATCACACACCCCTGCCGCAAACCTACATTCACTGAGAACCAATCACTTTCCTCTCTTCCTACACGTACACATGCCTTACATCCTCGATAAAAACTTTTCACTGCTTCTAACAACTTTCCTCCCACACCATATATTCTTAATACCTTCCTCAGAGCATCTCTATCAACTCTATCATATGCCTTCTCCAGATCCATAAATGCTACATACAAATCCATTTGCTTTTCTAAGTATTTCTCACATACATTCTTCAAAGCAAACACCTGATCCACACATCCTCTACCACTTCTGAAACCACACTGCTCTTCCCCAATCTGATGCTCTGTACATGCCTTCACCCTCTCAATCAATATCCTCCCATATAATTTACCAGGAATACTCAACAAACTTATACCTCTGTAATTTGAGCTCTCACTCTTATCCCCTTTGCCTTTGTACAATGGCACTATGCACGCATTCCGCCAATCGCCAGGCACCTCACCATGAGTCATACATACATTAAATAACCTTACCAACCAGTCAACAATACAGTCACCCCCTTTTTTAATAAATTCCACTGCAATACCATCCAAACCTGCTGCCTTGCCGGCTTTCATCTTCCGCAAAGCTTTTACTACCTCTTCTCTGTTTACCAAATCATTTTCCCTAACCCTCTCACTTTGCACACCACCTCGACCAAAACACCCTATATCTGCCACTCTATCATCAAACACATTCAACAAACCTTCAAAATACTCACTCCATCTCCTTCTCACATCACCACTACTTGTTATCACCTCCCCATTTGCGCCCTTCACTGAAGTTCCCATTTGCTCCCTTGTCTTACGCACTTTATTTACCTCCTTCCAGAACATCTTTTTATTCTCCCTAAAATTTAATGATACTCTCTCACCCCAACTCTCATTTGCCCTTTTTTTCACCTCTTGCACCTTTCTCTTGACCTCCTTTCTCTTTCTTTTATACATCTCCCACTCAATTGCATTTTTTCCCTGCAAAAATCGTCCAAATGCCTCTCTCTTCTCTTTCACTAATACTCTTACTTCTTCATCCCACCACTCACTACCCTTTCTAATCAACCCACCTCCCACTCTTCTCATGCCACAAGCATCTTTTGCGCAATCCATCACTGATTCCCTAAATACATCCCATTCCTCCCCCACTCCCCTTACTTCCATTGTTCTCACCTTTTTCCATTCTGTACTCAGTCTCTCCTGGTACTTCCTCACACAAGTCTCCTTCCCAAGCTCACTTACTCTCACCACCCTCTTCACCCCAACATTCACTCTTCTTTTCTGAAAACCCCTACAAATCTTCACCTTAGCCTCCACAAGATAATGATCAGACATCCCTCCAGTTGCACCTCTCAGCACATTAACATCCAAAAGTCTCTCTTTCGCGCGCCTGTCAATTAACACGTAATCCAATAACGCCCTCTGGCCATCTCTCCTACTTACATAAGTATACTTATGTATATCTCGCTTTTTAAAACAAGTATTCCCAATCATCAGTCCTTTTTCAGCACATAAATCTACAAGCTCTTCACCATTTCCATTTACAACACTGAACACCCCATGTATACCAATTATTCCCTCAACTGCCACATTACTCACCTTTGCATTCAAATCACCCATCACTATAACCCGGTCTCGTGCATCAAAACCACTAACACACTCATTCAGCTGCTCCCAAAACACTTGCCTCTCATGATCTTTCTTCTCATGCCCAGGTGCATATGCACCAATAATCACCCATCTCTCTCCATCAACTTTCAGTTTTACCCATCGATCTAATTTTCCTTACAATAATAAAAAAAATTCGACAACAACTAAAGTTTTTGTACTATAACAGATGTATGACACAAAACAGTTTAGATGAGACAGTTTGACATATTCTTCACACTAAATTGAATAAAATGAATGGCAAAAGGAAGTGGCGTATTTGTACATAAATAATCAACAATTTCGTATCATGTATTTGTACATTATGAAATACAGGAACTCCGGTTATGCGTCATCCTCTGTACATTATGCTATATACGAACTCTGGCTGTTACATGAAAACAAATGCTTTAAGAAAAGAATGATGATAAGAAACGTACAGAAGCGGGCGTAGTACAGCACCCGCTACCTAGTTCAAGCCTGGCCCTGGAGGCTCCTCCCTGCTAGCCTCCTGCTGGTGAACACCGATATTCCCACTGGATTTATATACATTAAGCACACAACACACAGCTCTCATGATTTTCTTGGTGGAGCACCATATTGTTTTTCTGTTCCGTGACTTTCTTCTTTTCGTTAGTATTTCAGATCGCACGGCAACATTCTCTAACACTTTTTTTCGAAGTAAAAGTACATTATGAAACAAAGGCAGCACCTCCTCTTCTCGTATTTTATCACTGTGAAAACGTAAGCCATCAACATGAAAGAAAACGTCTCTGTGATCAGATGCGTAACTTGGAAGTACAACCAAAAACCTCGCTAATCCTGCCAACACTGATCACACAACTAGTTCCAATATTCACTTCTGGAATATTTCTAGATAAAACTAGTTCATTAATAAGCTTTAAGAACTCGACAACAAGGTTCTGATAGATCTACAACTTCATACAATATCTCTACGACAAGCTCGAATGGCTATAAACACAGTTATAACATCTCGAGAACCCGCTTCCACTATAAACAATTTGTGGTGTTTAGTACTCACATATGATGACCCTACACCTACGTCAAGTAACCTCACCATCACCTTCACTGAGTATGAAAAGGTCTGTTAACTCTAAACACCACATCTGGTAAATACAATCAGCTTTAACGACAGTATAACCAGCTACAACTCTAGTAACAGATTCAGCTATTCAGTATCCAGCTTTGATAATAGATTTTTTTTCATATTCCAGCTGTAGTTCTTATAATTTCACAGCCATTTTTGACTAATATGGGAATCAAACAACACCATAATAATTTTCATAACTGCAGCTGGCCCTGCCATCCATACTATCAGCTCTAGTAAGCACGGCTTCCCATAGCCTACCAGGGCTACATCTGGCTCTGGTAAGCGTACACCTTACTCTATTAATAACTCTCTGACAACAGCAGGCAGGAGGTCCTCGGCACCTGGCCCGGATGGGGTCAATATCTGCCCCATTACCACCGCTTGCCTCCCACTGCCTTCCAATTACTGGCCTGCTAGATCGCCCAGAGTACGATGATAACGATAACAGCCACCAGGTTATCACTCCCGCCCCTGCCAGATACCACTATGAACAGCATGGAGAGAGAGAGAGAGAGAGAGAGAGAGAGAGAGAGAGAGAGAGAGAGAGAGAGAGAGAGAGAGAGAGAGAGAGAGAGAGAGAGAGAGAGAACCAATAAGGGAGTACGCTAAATAAACCTTTACTTTGAGACTTTACATCGGATCTTCCGTGGATGTCTCACGCTTGATTCCTGTGGGAACAAGAGATTGCACCACTATGGTGCCACGCACAGCTTATAGAAAGGGAAGAGTTTTTGTAATACACACCAGGTATTATTTAAAGGATAATGCTGTATTTCCTTGTTCTTGTAAGTGTGAAATACGTGAAAGGCTCTGAGACTCCACTCCACAAGAGACGATGAACCTTAAATGTTGAAGAATTACTCAGTTAGCAAATTTACTGGCCACAGCTTTGTCAAGTATAATGCAAATTGGTTAACGAAGTACATTCTTTGCATCACGTGATGTTTAACGTGTGACGTACAGATTCTTGCATCAAGATAATTTAGAAAACAACCATTATAATCATGCCATTGTGGTCTTGCCATCATGGTTTGTGCCCTATTACTTTACCGTCATGTTCTCGCTATCATAGTCTTGCCATCGTGTTATTGCCATTATGATCATGTCATCTTAGTCTTCTGTTCTTGGTTTAGCCATTGGAGCCTTGTCATTATGGTCGTGTTTTCATAGTCTTCTTTTCATAGTCTTGCTATCACAGTTTGCCACCATGGTCGCGTTATCACAGTCCTCCTATCAAGGTGGTGTTATCTGTCTTGCCATCATCATCTTGCCATCATGTTAGTTTCACACGCAGACGACCCCACCATCACATGTAACACTACATTACACAATCAGGACAATGGTTCATTCAGGACGGAATGCCTGCGGCTCAGGAGTTCTTCAATCATTCTATTAACCTCAGACACAAATCTAGCTCACATCTTCTAGTCACCTTCATCAGACAATCACTCCCACTGAACAAGATATCAATCATTCTAGGCATCACATATGTGCAGCACACACTTGACAATCAATTCCCACACCAATGAATGAATAAAAGACAAAACAAAATGCCTTCAGAACACAAACTGGCATCAGATTTAAACAAGAGAAAAATCCCATAACACCATCAACTAATATTGCATTCGCTCCACTTTAAAGTACACTTCACCTACCTGGTCTTCCACTCAGTCAAAAGCAAATATAACAATTCTGCAAACCATAAAAATTAGGTGCACTCAGAACAACCACTGGCTGCCTAGCAACCACAGACCCTCAGCACCTACACAATGAAACGTAGATCCTCCCAAAACAGTCCCACCTTAACATGCTCGACGCTCTATTCTACGCAACAGCACTAAATCCCTCCCATCCAAATCACTCCCTAATTAACCAACAATCCCTAAGAGAAATACAAAAATTTACACCTGCCATAAACTTTAGTAATTTCTCCTAACAGATTCCCGCATCCCCTAAAAATATAACACGGTGTCAACTCGACAGCCACTCAACAGAACCCTCCTAACTCAGTTTTAAGTTCCACCTCACCAGACACAACCCATTAGAAGCAACAACTCCCAGCCAAATAAGAACCACACCTTCCCATCTACCCTCTGGGCATCACCCATCACTATAACAGTTTCATCGTATCCCAAGACCCTTCATGCCTACAGTTAATCTGCCGTAACGAAGACACCAAGTTCTTAGGACTCAAATACCCTACACTCTCCGTACATAGATGAATACAACATCACAGCACTTTATGATATATGGTATCGACTGGCGGACGTGGCCGGCTGCCTAAGAGGTGCAAGAGCTTCATGAAATTAGGAAATACTCCTGAGGCAGGAAGTAAGTATATATTTCCAAGCACCGCCTCTGTGCATCACCTTTGGAGAATATGCAAAATTTTCTGCCTGTAAAAGTTTTTCTCCACAATTATCTAAGTTAAGAATCGTGCATCTTACACCATGGACTACTAATCTCATGATTATTGTGTAATGCAGTAATGATTATTGTGCAAATTGTGATCAAATGTATCTATTAAGCGTTATTTTGTTGATTAAGCCCTATGTTACTCAAGTGATTAAAGGTCTTCAACGAGAATAGTATTGAACATAAGATCAATATACACATTGGCGTGAGGGAATATCCGTGGCCATCCAATCTTGGGCAGCTCCAGGATATGGCACAGTGTAATCTGATTGGTCTTAGTGGATCAGGACGTCCGAACTTACAATGTCTCCCGGCCTTAGAAAGCTGTGAGGGGACGTAGCAAAGTTGGGATCTGATGGGCCGAGAGGGGGACATCATCCCCCCTATCTTAGGGCCGTGACATCAATAGACAATCTATTTCTAAAACGACGCCAAAGTGGTGCAACGGTGAAATAAAGAATAGCTTTTGTCTGGAAAAGGAGCTGACGAGAAACTCAAAGAGACCAAATAACCAACATGATAAAGTGACGTAAATTTACGTAGAGAAAGTAAGTTATACGACAAAGTAAACGTCAACATGATGCGTATGTTGCTGAAAATAGCAAAAGGAACCTGAGGAGTTTTACAATCATGTTGGAAGCAAGAGAGTTATTACCCAATCAGTTGGTTCATCAATCACGGAAATCAGTGACTTGGTTCAAGACAACGAAGCCATGGCAAAAATGTTTAATGACTCTTTTGTACGTATCAAAGACACAAACCACGTCCCGATAAGAGAGGAAAAGTTCCTGCAAGAATTGAGAAGAAAACAATAATAGGAGTAAAAGTAAACAGAATGGCAGGACTTGATAAGCTTCATCCAGGGACTATGAAAGAGATAATGAAACCTTTGGCTGCCCTTTTCTATGTTACCTGATACAGGAAACTTTCCAGATGAATGGAAGTTAGCTAATGTAACATTGATATTTAGAAGAGGTGATAAAATACTACCCGGATATCATCGTCCAACTAGATTACATTGTATGATAATCATCCCTGGATGATTGTGATGCATTTAGAGAATCACATTTAACAACCGACTCGCAACATGGTTTTCGACAAAATTGCTCATGTCTGACAAATCTGCTTCATTTCTTGTATTACATAATGAACATGTATGATGGAAGTAAAGCAGATGACGTCACCTATCTAGATTTTCAAAAAGCATTCGATAAAGTTTTGCATCAAAGGTTGCTAGCAAAAAATATGTCACGTGGCATTGATGGGGCTGTACTCCGGTTTTACATATCGGTAGAAAGAACGAAAAGCAAAGTTACAGTATGAATGCTGCTGAACTGCGAAAGGTAAATGAGGAAAAAACGTAGGCCTAATAATCTCTGGTGATCTAAAACCGAATAAGCTGTGCACAGAGGCAGTGAAAAGAGCGAAAAACAAAATCTTAAATCCATAAGTAAGGCCACAGAACTTAAAACCAGGGAAACCATCCTTACGCTTTACGAATCATAGGTTCATCTTCACCTCGAATACCGCGTTCAGGTCTGGCCATCCTACGTCAATAAAAGACAAAGAGAATGGAGTGATTGCAGCACCAAGCATTAAGTTCACAACTAACATCATTAGCGTCTGCTCTGTTACATTAACAATTTCCAGGTCATTCTCTTCGGATACTCTGGATGCCATTTAACTTTGACCAAAATAACATGCGAGTTTCTGGTATCTTCCACTATGTTAAACAACCTCGAATGGACTCAAAGATTCGTTGCTGTCTGAATATCCTTGTCTTCCTTTGTCATTCCCGATAAACCTGTGCACGCTGCATCCTGTAAGGATGTTGTGTGCTGGGGACCTAAAGAGCCTGCTAGACACATTCTGGGCCGTCCAGGTTACGTCCGACTCTGCTGACAAGTGAGAGAGAGAGAGAGAGAGAGAGAGAGAGAGAGAGAGAGAGAGAGAGAGAGAGAGAGAGAGAGAGAGAGAGAGAGAGAGACTGTGTGTAGCTGGCAGCGACGAGACCCCCTGATCGCTCCCCATCATGTGTCTGGACACCATCCCCGGCTGACCCAGTGAGCTGTTGTTCATCCTTTGAATTATACCTTCGCTGGGGACTGAGGTGGCTAGCCATCCACACCTGAGGTGTCCAGAACGTCCACATATTGAGGAAAACGAAGCTGGACGGTCGCCTTGTTGTGCGCCTTGTGGGTTGGTACCAACCTTTCTTCCCTGTGAGCCACACGCCTGGTGTGCCAGCCAGCCACCAGCCCACCAGCAACCTCCCTCGCTGAGGTAAAGCGTGTGATTACTGTTTGTGATTATTACACGTGATTACTATTTGTAATTACTATTTGTGATTACTATATATAAATACTATTTGTGATTATTGTGATTACTATTTTTGACTACTATTTGTAATTATTGTCAATACTATTGGTAACTACTATTTATCATTACTATTTGTGATTACTTTGTAATTACTATTTGTGATTATTTGATTACTATTTGTAACTACTATTTGTAATTTTAATTTGTCATTACTATTCGTGATTACTATTTGTGATTGCTATTTGTAACTGCTATTTCTGATTACTATTTTTGATTACTATTTGCAATTACTATTTGTGATTGCTATATGTAGTAAGTAATTATGGTTACTGTTTGATTACCATTTGTGATTACTATTTGTAATTACCATTTGTCATTACTATTTGTAATTACTATTTGTGATTACTATTTGTAACTACTATTTGTGATTACTACTTGTAATTACTATTTGGGGTTACTATTTGATTACTATTTGTGATTACTTTTCTTGTGTTACGAGGAGAGAGTTTTACACTCATGTTGCCCCGTCTCTTACAACACACACACACACACACACACACACACACACACACTAGCCTAAGCCACGTACCCATTTATCGTTCAGCCCCGAGGGGAGGGTGACCACGGGTTGAGTGTGTACCGACTGCCGAACCCACGACTCTAACCAATACGGGACCGACCTCGGGTGAGCCTAAGCTGACTTAGGGCCAGTAACGCAAACCATTACACCACGAAGGCCCGTGTTTGCGTGTGTGTGTGTGTGTGTGTGTGTGTGTTATGTACTCAAACCCCACAGATCTGGTCACACTTCTTTTGACCTGGGGTTACCAAGTGACTACTGCCTTTGAAAGTTCACTATTTACTCTATGTTTTGTTTCGTATTGCATGATTCCAGCTGTACGATGTCTTACTCCCTCACCCCTAGTCTTACTTACGTAACTGTGCGAGTGATGGCTGAGGTTGTATGTATGAAAAATCACACATATATGTTTCTCTAAAACTCAGGATCCACAACTGTCTTGGAGGTCACACTAAAGGGATCCAAATAAGTCACCCATGAAGCGATGGATCAGTGCATCATGGACGATGAATAATGAGATAAGAAGCTTTTGAAAATCGATGTAGTTTACTGACATCATACATTATAATATGGATACGTGTAGTATATCTATTTCATCTTCTGATATCATATGAAGCTAATGCGCCTTCTAACGTAAATAACTACGAAGTTACTAGGATGCTTTCATGATACACGAGGTTAATGTGCCTCTAAAAACAAACTTTAAGGTTTTCTGAAATATACAACAATGCTCTCGGGAAGGCTTCTATTTCAGTGTTGTTCTCAGTTCCACTGGCTCCCTGTCTCTTTCGGAGCCTGAATACTGTGTGTGTTCCAAGTCTGCCTTCTCGCTGTCTCGTACCGTTTACATATGACTGGCGCAGCTGGTGCTACATGTGACAAGCAGACGTGTGCAACAGAGAACATTATACTTACTGACAATATCATATAAACACAGCTCTTCGGTACGATGCTCTCCATGTCTTAACCAATGTGTTCTCATTTGTGCTGTGAATAAGGGCTGAGATGAAGTGCCAGTGTCTGAATGTAAGTTTCCCAAAAACAAAACTTTAACATATGCGACATTATGCAATACTTGCTGAAAGTTTCAATGTTCGACTTTCCAGAAAGCTGAAAACAAATCTTGAAGTGAAACTGATGACGGTGTCTTCGTATATATATACACACACACACACACACACACACACACACAAGCCTGGTCCACCTGATGCTGGGGAGAGTACGTGGAAAACCATAGGCAAGGAGATCATAGGAGATGGTAAAGGTTCATGCTATATCCATTAAGATACGAGTTGGTTAGAATACTGGCATCGTAGGAGTGAGACACGACGGGAGATCACCAAAAAAAACAGTAGTGTGGTCAATACTTGTGAAATCAGGGCTAATGACCCGGTAGTCATGATGGAGACCACAACACGCATGGCAGGAGCGTGGGAGGAGTGTGGGAGGAGGTGGGAGGAGTGTGGAGGAGTGTGATCAACATCCTTCGCTACACAACATATATGACGTATCAAGATATCGAGGCATAACCACAACATATACAAAACTACTAGCATTCCTGCCACGACAAACTACTAGCATTCCTGCCAGCGACAAACTACTAGCATTCCTGCCACGACAAACTACTAGCATTCCTGCCACGACAAACTACTAGCATTCCTGCCACGACAAACTACTAGCATTCCTGCCACGACAAATTACTAGCATTCCTGCCACGACAAACTACTAGCATTCCTGCCACGACAAACTACTAGCATTCCTGCCACGACAAACTACTAGCATTCCTGCTACGACAAACTACTAGCATTCCTGCCACGACAAACTACTAGCATTCCTGCCACGACAAACTACTAGCATTCCTGCCACGACAAACTACTAGCATTCCTGCCACGACAAACTACTAGCATTCCTGCCACGACAAACTACTAGCATTCCTGCCACGACAAACTACTAGCATTCCTGCCACGACAAACTACTAGCATTCCTGCCACGACAAACTACTAGCATTCCTGCCACGACAAACTACTAGCATTCCTGCCACGACAAACTACTGGCATTCCTGCCACGACAAACTACTAGCATTCCTGGTGCGACAAACTACTAGCATTCCTGCCACGACAAACTACTAGCATTCCTGCCACGACAAATTACTAGCATTCCTGCCACGACAAACTACTAGCATTCCTGCCACGACAAACTACTAGCATTCCTGGTACGACAAACTACTAGCATTCCTGCCACGACAAACTACTAGCATTCCTGCCACGACAAATTACTAGCATTCCTGCCACGACAAACTACTAGCATTCCTGCCACGACAAATTACTAGCATTCCTGCCACGACAAACTACTAGCATTCCTGCCACGACAAACTACTAGCATTCCTGCCACGACAAACTACTAGCATTCCTGCCACGACAAACTACTAGCATTCCTGCCACGACAAACTACTAGCATTCCTGCCACGACAAACTACTAGCATTCCTGCACGAACAAACTACTAGCATTCCTGCCACGACAAACTACTAGCATTCCTGCCACGACAAACTACTAGCATTCCTGCCACGACAAACTACTAGCATTCCTGGTACGACAAACTACTAGCATTCCTGCCACGACAAACTACTAGCATTCCTGCCACGACAAACTACTAGCATTCCTGCTACGACAAACTACTAGCATTCCTGCCACGACAAACTACTAGCATTCCTGCTTCGACAAACTACTAGAATTCCTGCCACGACAAACTACTAGCATTCCTGCCACGACAAACTACTAGCATTCCTGCCACGACAAACTACTAGCATTCCTGGTGCGACAAACTACTAGCATTCCTGCCACGACAAACTACTAGCATTCCTGCCACGACAAACTACTAGCATTCCTGCCACGACAAACTACTAGCATTCCTGGCGCGACAAACTACTAGAATTCCTGCCACGACAAACTACTAGCATTCCTGCCACGACAAACTACTAGCATTCCTGCCACGACAAACTACTAGCATTCCTGCCACGACAAACTACTAGCATTCCTGGCCACGACAAACTACTAGCATTCCTGCCACGACAAACTACTAGCATTCCTGCCACGACAAACTACTAGCATTCCTGGTACAACAAACTACTAGCATTCCTGGTGCGACAAACTACTAGCATTCCTGGTACGACAAACTACTAGCATTCCTGCCACGACAAACTACTAGCATTCCTGGTACAACAAACTACTAGCATTCCTGGCTACTAGCATTCCTGGTGCGACAAGAATGAGTAGCTTGATTTCAAAGTGAACTCCACCACTGCTATTTGTCCTAACGTCGTCTAGATTAACGAAAACATCACTTGAAATCAGGTTATCATTACGTCTCAAGTCCTGCACAGGTTATATTTATTCTATACGTGTTTAACTCGCCTCCCTAAGAACATACGCCGCCATGGAGAAATAAAGTATCGAGTATCAAGAATCCATCTACCTGGGTTACCACATCACACGATGGGACGAAGAGGTCAAAGACTGCCAAGACAGCACCAACGAAATGCTATGCACTAGTGCAGACAGAGCAGTAAAGGAAGCAGCCACCTTCACTTATTTCGCCAATACCATAACGATGCTCCTAAGTGGAGTGTAGACTGACTAGGCCCTAGAAGCTTCAGCGTTTCTTTGAATTCAAAAGAATGTAGCTATCCAGAGGTATCTAACCACAGGAAAATGTAAGAAGTATTCTGACAACATTCATCTCAGTTTCCGATCGAATACCTGCTTATCAACTTGATTTTTCCGTACGCCTTTGGGTTGGTGACCTTTTGGCACCATCAAGTGAATAAACACCAGGTAACGTCTTCATGAAGGTCTTAAATGCTTCCGTTGTTTACCCATCATAGAATGTGTAGCAGCCAGTAGGGTTTGCTCATATTCAGATTGTCAGTCCTTCGGAAAACCTGGCTATGAGTCGTTTGCCTCCACATGAACTTCAACCTTTCCTCTACTAACTCAGGCTCACGAAACAGGGTAATTTCCTCGCGTCCTGTTTGCCTGGCCCAACATTTGCGTCGATTAGTATACACCTGAGATAGCTCCTCACCTGCCTCAGTGGAAGCTCAGGAGTTGCCATAACGTGTGACATCATGAATAGTGTATATCGTTAAAAGAATTTTGTGGAGAGTTATAATACAGGCACACATAAACACAAGCAGTAGAAATAATCAAGCACATGAGATCCTTGTTGATGAAAAACCTAAAACAAAAAATATTTTTTCCCGTCACTCCATAAGTCTTTAGGAAATGCCATGTAAATATATTTTCTCTCCGTAAATCTCTCTATTATATTCAGTGAAGTATACAATTATATCACAATAATACGAATAAGAGTTCTGCTAAACAGCTGAAAAGATAAGTTTCTCGACTGCCAAACACTTCTCCTCTCTTCTCTTATCTTGTAAGATGAATATGTTCAGAGACGTCGTGATAACTTCTGGGTTCAATGAATCTACCTGAATAAAGGCATTGGCACGTTTCTCTTTAACACAAAAACGATAGATAACCGTTATTGTTGACGCTTGTACCTGAGAAACATTTTATTAGAGATGTATCATTTCCTCTCGGACAAGGGAGACTTGATTTCCATGTCACCTCTGGCCAAATAACACAACGTCCTCATATGTACACGAAAGATTGTTTGTAGACTTTGATGATGTTATGTGGCTCAAGGTCTATCTCCCGACCACCACACTCTTTTGCTCTCATAATTCTTCAGATTTTACATCTTTCTTCGACAATGTCAACTCCTGCAATGAGACTGTGGCATCCTTTCACCCGCAAGCCGAGATCCACTACTTAAGGGCATTCAACGTTCACCATAGAGGATGGGTGAATTCCTCCCATACCAATGGTGAGGGTATTTGAGATCTCACATTCTCAATTCTCAGAAATCTACAAAAAAAAAAATTTTCCCACCATACCCATATTCCTGACCGCTGTGACCAATATCCTAATTTCCCGGATCTGTTTTTCAACTCTAATCCATCAAGTTTTAACTACACAATCTCAACCCTAACTGGTTCATCTGATCACATTCTAATAGATATATCTATCCTATTCACCCCCCCCCCTTACCAGGCAGCTCAAAAGCTGACTGGCAAAACTTACGAAAATTCTTCTCTGACTTTCCTTAGGTAAATGACTTTTCTTATGTCGTAATGCCAAACGTCTTCGCCAAACGTATAACAGAGATTATTGTTACTGGAATGGAAGCATTTATCCCCTCTTCCTTCAAGACGACCTCTTCTTCCAATCCTTGGTTCAACCGTTCCTGATCTAAGGCCATTTTGGCAAGGGATCGGGCATATCGGGCTTGGAAAAACTCCAGTTGCTCTGACTTCCATTTAGTATTTTTCACAGTAAGCACGTTATCCGTGTGGCAAAGCCTTCCTTTATTTAAAGAAAACACGACAAACTGTCCATGTCATCCACTGAAAGGTACTTTCTGGTCTTTAGCTAAGGGCATCGCTAACAACTTGCATCTCTTTACCTCTGCTTCACTTTTCCTTTTTGACGGTACTAAAGCTGTCTCTCCAGTAGACATAGCAACTCTAATATTCCCTCAGCCCCTAATGCTACTCTTATTAATCCTATGCCCTTCCTGAAATCTCTTGTTAGACTGTTCCAAATGCGCATCAATCCCCGTGTATTGAAAGATTGTGCCTCTGAACTTGCAGCTGTGCTTGCTCGTCGGTTCCCCTTGAACCATCGTCCTGTTGCTTTGACATCGACTTATTCAAAGTCCTTGAATCCCTCCGCAGCTCCCATATCCTTAGACATTTTGAATCCCACGGTCTTCTCTCTGATCACCAGTATGGCATCCGGAAGGCACCGTAAGGAAAGATCCACAGATGATATTGTTTCCTATCTTACTAATGTTTGGTCACCATCCTTAAAAGATTTTGGAGGATTCTATGTAGTTGGCCTCCACATATCAAAAGATTAGACATGGTGTGGCATCGGAGTCTCATATCTAAGTTCCCCTCATTTGACTTTTCTCCTTTACTTTGCTCCTTCATATCTAGCTTCCTCTCTGGCCGATCTATCTCCGTAGTTATTGACGGATTATCCTACCCCGCTTTCTCGATCAACAGCGGTTTCCCTCAAGGTTTTGTCCTGTCCCTTACACTTTTTCTCCGTCTTATCAACGATTTCCTTTCTTCCACAAATGAACAAATGCACTCATACGATGACGACTCAACACTGCATTCCTCCACATCCTTTAATTCTGCTCTTCTCTCACTATATCTGCATCTCGTCTTGACATATCCTCTACAGTAAAATCAGACTTGGATAAGATATCTCAGCAGATAGAAGTTAATGCCTCCAAGACTCATTTCGCCCATCTCTTTATCGAAAACACATCACACCATTCCTCTCTCCTTCGACGATTCAGTAATGCCACCTCTTAACTCAATGAACATACTTAGTATTACTGTAACATCCACTCTTTCTTGGAAATCCAATCACGGAAATAGCTATGACTGCCTCAAAGAAACTGGGTGCCGTATTTCTCTTCTGAACAGTTGCTCCTTTTATATAAAGGATAGATTCGCCCTTGTATGGAATATTGCTCTCATATCTAGGGTGGTTCTAACTTTGCATCTTTAATTGACAGAGTTGAGTCGAAAGTGGTTCGAGTTATAAACTTTCCCACGATAACTTCAAAACTTGACCCGCTTGCTCTACGCTGCAATCTTAGTTCACTTTCCCTCGTCTACAGGTATTACTTTGCTTTTTGCTCCCGGGAGCTGGTTACTTATGTGCCCCAACCCCTAGCTAGACCAAGTAATATTCGAGAAGCTGCTGTGTCACATGATTACCGTGTGGTCATTGGTAACTCAAGGGTGGACCGTTTTTATACCTGTTTCAAACCCTACACCTCGAAGCTTTTTTTTTTTTTAACTCTCACCATCTCATGGCTTTCCCAATAATCATGACTTGACACATTTTAAAAGAGGTTTTCGCTACCAAAATGATTAATTAAATACTCTCCCTTGTCTCTTCTCTTTCCCTCTCATAATTCTCTCTCTATTTCAATTAAGGCCCAGCCTCGTTGTGGACTTTTGTGCATAACCGGAGCCTCCTACGTAAAGATAAGACATAACCAAAACAAAGCAATTCTTTGAATCATTGTTTAGTAATGATACTAACAAGGAAAAATATCATGATGTTATCATCTATACTATTATGATGAGAACAGTTATATGTATACGGTCAGATGAAAGTTTTAGCCAATGTTCCACCGTGTATATGGCTGACACGTTTTCACACACCCTCGTGCACCAGATAGTTTACAGCTGTTGTAAACTCGAGGGGAAAAGAATGGTATTGAAAAACACTGCCTTTCATTGCAATTTTTGTGAATTGCAATACGTGTCCAATATTCTATAATTCTGTGATGTAAACCATACATTCAGTAGGAAGCGTGAGTTATGGTATGGTAATCAAAACAAATTTGTTTCCAGTAAAAGCAAACAAAAAAATATTTTGTTGGGATGACTTGTTATTCCACGGCCAGATGAACACTTCACATTTTAACTCCAGGTTTTTATGTTTTAGTATTTATGCTTCTGCAGGTAATCGCGAAATGTAATCGGCAATACCAATTATATTGTAAGTGGAAAACTGAAATAAGGGCAAAAATGTTAAGTTACTGAGAGGAAAGGGGATGATATGTAAGGTCTTCATACCGCCTGGCATCAACAGCAATACAGTCTACGGTAAATGGTTGACCAAAATCATAAACAGATCAAGAAATGTTGAGATGAAATATATTTCCCTCTCTGGATTTCAGATCGCTGAACACGAGAATTGCCATAAAAACGCTCTATTGGCTACGGTTTCCAAGAAAAATTCAATATCTAACGTTTTATATATTTTTTTCATTTTATCATTTTTTCTTTTTATGTTGGAGGATCCAGTCACGGACAAAAGCCTACATCAAGGCCTGAACTTACTTGAACTACAGTGAGGTAAATGAAAGGGGGAAAGAGGAGACAAGGGAAATTATAGTCGAGTTTTGGGAAGAACCTGTCTGTTGAAATGTGTCACATCATAATTACTGGGATAGACATGAACGGGTAGAGAATTCCAAGGCTCCGAGTGTATGGTTTAATCAAAATACCTTACCCTTGAGTTGCCGATGGCCACACAGTAATCACGTGACGCAGCAGCTTGCGTGGTCTAGCTAGTGGTGGGGGGCATACAAGCAGCCAGCTCTCGGAAGCAAAAACCATAATATAAACGAGAGGAAAAGAACTAACATTGTGGTATAGTGCAAAGAGATTTGAGGTTAGGTTGAGGGTTTATAAGACGGACCGCTTTCGACTTAATTCTGCCCAGTAAGGATGCAGAGCTAAAACCACCCCAAATATGAGGCCAGTATTCCATACAAGGACGGATCAGTCCCTTGTATAAACGGAACAACTGTTCAGAAGAAAAGAACTTTCGATAACTAAACAGGATTCCCAGTTTCTTAAAGGTAGACTTAAAACTATTTCCGCAATGTGGGGTTTCCAAGAAAGAGTGGATGTTACAGTAATACCAAGTATGTTCACTGACTCCAGAGGTGGATATATGACATATGATTACTTCATGTGAAATGCATGTCCAACATGTTGCCGTCATGTAGCAGAACATAAGGGCACGCACACGTACAAAAGCCTTTCTTCGGGAGGGAGGTAATTGATAACCAATTAGACAATCAGATGACTGATTGTAGACTTCAGTCATTGTGGTGAGAGGAGAATTTTCAGCAGAGACTTTTTTTTCTTCTCCGATTATTTACATGTCATTACAAAAGCAAGTTAGTGCCACATGCCGGTACTGCACCTCACCTCACCCTCTACCGTCCTGCTACACTGCTCGGTCTGTCAACTGTCAAAAGCCTCGTTTAGGGCGTCCTCTCCTTCCAGGTGAGGTATGTACCTCTCCTCCTCCTCCTCCTCCTCCACTTGCTTCAAGGTTCTTCCTCGCCGTAACATCGCCATTTCGATATTTGGTTACCTCTTCATTTTGGTTCCCTCTCCGGACTATTTCCATTTAGGATTCACTCCGAATAGTCCCAAGGACACTTGCATTGCTCCAATTGCTTCATAAGACTGAGCCATTGCATCTAACCTCGCCGGATGAGACCCAGAACTGGTTCCTTTCTATAGAGTTGGACAGTATTTGATTCCTATGTGCTTAGCTTTTCATAGTGTTCTCTCTCAGGTGCATTTGTTAAGTGTTCGATATCGATGTTAGAATCCGAGTTTCTGAGCCATAACAGACACTATGCAAAAACATGACAGCATTAATGGCTATAGTATCATTCTTTTTTTCACCATTTCTAGTCCTATTGCTATCTTACATCAACTTGTATAGACATTCACTTCTTTGGCTGACTGCAGTAACACAACAGATATTGTTAAGCAATATATTCATCTATTTACTGGACGAATGAAAAAAAAATGCATTACATCGTGAATATCAGATGTATGGTTATGGCGATATTTACTGACCCATAACTCTCCATGCAATGAATTGCTCTGACACTCACTGTCATACGCGTGTGTCGGGGGTAAAGCACAGGCGTGTCCGTTCACAGGCAGAGCAACTGGTATGAATATAGCTGTACTGCAAATAAACCATAACCAACACTGTTTTTATCAGTTTTATCACTTAAGTTCATAAAAAAAAACAAAGTTCAAATCAACAATTTCGTCTCTACCGATGAAGCTAATCCATGTCAACATGTAGCTGTAGAAGTGGAGCTAAACAGGTGTAGCTGGACAGATGCAGTAAAACGCATGGAACACAAACAGGGCAATGATTATGGGATGATGAAAGTCAGCTATTCCCAATCATTTTCCTTTTGTGGAATAATGATCGAAATTCATTGTTTCTTCTCAAGAGTTATGTACGCACGATAATTAGTATACAGTCACAGACGTGTACAGGTAGAGTAGTGTACAGGCACAGCTGTGTTGGATTTCCTTTGTGTCCGTGTACAAGGTTCAGCTAATACAGGCACAACTGTGCACAGAAAGATATGTATGCTTGAAAGAGTTTTGTAAAGGCCTGTTTGTGTATAGCCACTACAAATGATGCTCTGTAGCTGAAAAAACTGTTTACCATTCCACACTAATATAAAAGTAATCAACGTCATTACAGTTGAACAAATGATATATTTATCATGGCGCATATTTAGAGTTTCTACCCAACTTGAATCTCTCACAGTTGCGTCTGTGTACAAGTAACGTGTAGAGCTGAGCATACCCACGCTGGCAAAACAATTGAACATATGCTACTTCCAGACGAGGGCCTCTGTGAGTAGATCACCACTTTTAGTAAAAGTTTTTCTCTATGACATTTTCTCTATATATTTCACTTACATATATCTGAGTTCTGTCGTTCATCAGCTTATGTGGTTTTATTGATAGAGTTATGTTTTGTATTCTGCTAACAGTCTTATGACGCAGTCGCAGTCTGAAGTACAAGAATACATGATGTGTTTATAGACAACGTGTTTGTTGCTGTGAAATTAGACCGAGAACTGGTTAACGTTGCAGCAGACAGGGTTGGGAAGAGAGGTGCAATCAGCAGATGTTTCCAGAAAGTTCCTAGTATTACCACCGTCAAGTGATCGAGGCAAGGCCTTGTGAATGATGAAAAGCATTTAAGTTTCATTGGAAATATACTGCACAAGCGATTATGCCGTTCGATGACCCATGGTGGAAATAGCCTAAAGCTCCGTGTTAGGCTTTCCCAAACACTTCTCTGAGCCTGTAAATCCCTCCCTAGTATCCATGTCCTATACAGTTTTCCTCTTATACACTTTTCCCAAAAATGGGATTTCACGTACTTTTTTCTTTGCTTAAAATCTACACATAATCTCCCCTTAAACTGCCTAACAATGAGCCTGACAATGAGCCTGTAACTGTCCTAATACTTTCATCTAGCCCACAGTTACCCATTCCATTACCTTTTATTTAACTGTCTCTCAAAGGTATTACAGCCGTGTGCCTGGAGTTGCCACACTGGCTGCCTACAATGCCAACCGGTCGCGGTCCTACCACTGTTCACGTCACAACCTTGCCTGAGGTTCATGCATAACACTTATGGTTATATCATCTCTTCATAGCGTTCCACAACTGTCCACGCCACACTTGCTCTCCTTGAGAACTATGGTGTAACACGTAAGACTATAACATACACGTCTAGTCGCCTGCATATCCTGTCCCCCTGGCCAACACCCAGCCTGCTGTATAACACAACATTTCCTCGGTCCACCATGCCAACATAATCCGACCTGTACTAGGTGCACATTCATACACAAACTGGATCAACAGCTAAGTGGCAATGGACATTTTGGAGACTGGGTCAGACTGTATGCACAGGTTAGTACATAGTACTGAGCAGTGCTATGTATCAGGGATTTATTTCGATTACTTTAAGGTCTCACCTGGTGGTAGTAATAAGTAATACAAACAGCAAACAGCCATTTCTGAACAACAGTTACCAAAAATACGTTCATTCCCAGACAATGAGGAAACCCACTTCCTTCTTTCACAATAACTTGAAAAAATATCTTGTTACTGGCTATGCTAACTCACAGTGTCTCTATTTGGAGAGTGGTATAATACACTCGGTTGTTCTCAGTGCGAGTATCACAAAGTAATCACATGGCTTGACCTCAGTACAAAGTACCACCAGTCTCTCTAGGTACCCATGTGACATTTTCTCCCCACTTCTGACACTCCCAATCATTATTTATGAATAAGAGTTCACTTGAAAAATCAACAAACGTGTAAGCAGACCTTAAACACCACGTTTAGAAAAATGGTCCACCTCGTTCCACAACAAATCACCGCTGTCTTCACGGTTCATCTTTCATTGTAATATATATATATATATATATATATATATATATATATATATATATATATATATATATATATATATATATATATTTTTTTTTTTTTTTTATACCTCGTCGCTGTCTCCCGCGGTTGCGAGGTAGCGCAAGGAAACAGACGAAAGAAATGGCCCAAACCCCCCCATACACATGTACATACACACGTCCACACGCGCAAATATACATACCTACACAGCTTTCCATGGTTTACCCCGGACGCTTCCATGCCTTGATTCAATCCACTGACAGCACGTCAACCCCGGTATACCACATCGCTCCAATTCACTCTATTCCTTGCCCTCCTTTCACCCTCCTGCATGTTCAGGCCCCGATCACACAAAATCCTTTTCACTCCATCTTTCCACCTCCAATTTGGTCTCCCTCTTCTCCTCGTTCCCTCCACCTCCGACACATATATCCTCTTGGTCAATCTTTCCTCACTCATTCTCTCCATGTGCCCAAACCATTTCAAAACACCCTCTTCTGCTCTCTCAACCACGCTCTTTTTATTTCCACACATCTCTCTTACCCTTACGTTACTTACTCGATCAAACCACCTCACACCACACATTGTCCTCAAACATCTCATTTCCAGCACATCCATCCTCCTGCGCACAACTCTATCCATAGCCCACGCCTCGCAACCATACAACATTGCTGGTACCACTATTCCTTCAAACATACCCATTTTTGCTTTCCGAGATAATGTTCTCGACTTCCACACATTTTTCAAGGCTCCCAAAATTTTCGCCCCCTCCCCCACCCTATGATCCACTTCCGCTTCCATGGTTCCATCCGCTGACAGATCCACTCCCAGATATCTAAAACACTTCACTTCCTCCAGTTTTTCTCCATTCAAACTCACCTCCCAATTGACTTGACCCTCAACCCTACGGTACCTAATAACCTTGCTCTTATTCACATTTACTCTTAACTTTCTTCTTCCACACACTTTACCAAACTCCGTCACCAGCTTCTGCAGTTTCTCACATGAATCCGCCACCAGCGCTGTATCATCAGCGAACAACAACTGACTCACTTCCCAAGCTCTCTCATCCCCAACAGACTTCATACTTGCCCCTCTTTCCAAGACTCTTGCATTTACCTCCCTAACAACCCCATCCATAAACAAATTAAACAACCATGGAGACATCACACACCCCTGCCGCAAACCTACATTCACTGAGAACCAATCACTTTCCTCTCTTCCTACACGTACACATGCCTTACATCCTCGATAAAAACTTTTCACTGCTTCTAACAACTTGCCTCCCACACCATATATTCTTAATACCTTCCACAGAGCATCTCTATCAACTCTATCATATGCCTTCTCCAGATCCATAAATGCTACATACAAATCCATTTGCTTTTCTAAGTATTTCTCACATACATTCTTCAAAGCAAACACCTGATCCACACATCCTCTACCACTTCTGAAACCACACTGCTCTTCCCCAATCTGATGCTCTGTACATGCCTTCACCCTCTCAATCAATACCCTCCCATATAATTTACCAGGAATACTCAACAAACTTATACCTCTGTAATTTGAGCACTCACTCTTATCCCCTTTGCCTTTGTACAATGGCACTATGCACGCATTCCGCCAATCCTCAGGCACCTCACCATGAGTCATACATACATTAAATAACCTTACCAACCAGTCAACAATACAGTCACCCCCTTTTTTAATAAATTCCACTGCATATATATATATATATATATATATATATATATATATATATATATATATATTTTTTATTATTCGCCATTTCCCGCGTCAGCAAGGTAGCGTTAAGAACAGAGGACTGAGCCCTTGAGGGAATATCCTCACTTGGCCCCCTCCTCTGTTCCTTCATTAGGAAAACTAAAAACGAGAGGGGAGGATTTCCAGCCTTCTATGACACGCAGGGAATACGTGGGAAGTATTCTTTCTCCCCTCTCCCCAGGGATAATATATATACATTATTCATTCATATTCATCTATTTATTATACTTTGTCGCTGTTTCCCGCGTTAGCGAGGTAGCGCAAGTAAACAGTCGAAAGAATGGCCTAACCCACCCACGTACACATGTATATACATACACGATCACACACGCACATATACATACCTATACATTTCAACTTATATATATATATATATATATATATATATATATATATATATATATATATATATATATATATATATATACAGACATATACATATATACACAGACATAAACATATATAAATATGTACATACTTCATACTTGCTGCCTTTATTCTTTCCCGTCACCACCCCGCCACACATTAAAAGACAACACCTTCCCATCGCATGCGCGCGAGGTAGCGCTGGGTAAAAGACAACAAAGGCCACATTCGTTCACACTCAGTCTCTAGCTGTCATGTATAATGCACCGAAACACACAGCTACCTTTCCACATCCAGGCCCCACAGAACTTTCCATGGTTTACCCCAGCCGCTTCACATACCCTGGCTCAATCCATTGACAGCACGTCGACCCCAGTATACCACATCGTTCCAATTCATTCTATTCCTTGCACACCTTTCACTCTCCTGCATGTTCAGGCCCCGATCACTCAAAATCTTTTTCACTCCATCTTTCTACCTCCAATTTGGTCTCCCACTTCTCCTCGTTCCCTCCACCTCCGACACATATATCCTCTTTGTCAATCTTTCCTCACTCATTTTCTCCATGTGACCAAACCATTTCACAACACCCTCTACAGCCCACGCCTCGCAACCATATAACATTGCTGGAACCACTATTCCTTCATACATACCCATTTTTGCTTTCCGAGATAATGTTCTCGCTTTCCATATATTTTTCAACGTTCCCAGAACTTTCGCCCCCTCCTCCACCCTGTAACTCACTTCCGCTTCCATGGTTCCATCCGCTGCCAGATCCACTCCCAGATATCTAAAACACTTCGCTTCCTCCACTTTTTCTCCATTCAAACTTACCTCCAAATTGACTTGTCCCTCAACCCTACTGAATTTAATAACCTTGCTCTTATTCACATTTACTCTCAGCTTTCCTCTTTCACACACTTAACCAAACTCAGTCATCAGCTTCTGCAGTTTTTCACCCGAATCAGCCACCAGCGTTGTATCATCAGCAAACAACAGCTGACTCACTTACCAAGCTCTCTCATCCACAACAGACTGCATACTTGCCCCTCTTTCCAAAACTCTTGCATTCACCTCCCTAACAACCCCATCCATAAACAAATTAAACAACCATGGAGACATCATGCACCCCTGCCGCAAACCTACATTCACTGAAAACCAATCAGTTTCCTCTGTTCCGACTCATACATATGCCTTACATCCTCGATAAAAACTTTTCACTGCTTCTAGCAACTTGCCTCCCACACCATATATTCTTAATACCTTCCACAGAGCATCTCTATCAACTCTATCGTATGCCTTCTCCAGATCCATAAATGCTACATACAAATCCATTTCTATTTCTACGTATTTCTCACGTACATTCTTCAAAGCAAACACCTGATCCACACATCCTTTACCACTTCTGAAACCACACTGCTCTTCCGCAATCTGATTCTCTGTACATGCCTTCACACTCCCATATAATTTCCCAAGAATACTCAACAAACTTATACCTCTGTAATTTGAACACTCACCTTTATTCCCTTTGCCTTTGTACCATGGCACTATGCATGAATTTCGCCAAGCCTTAGGCACTACACAATTAGCCATACATACATTAAATATCCTCACCAACCAGTCAACAACACAGTCACCCCCTTTTTTTAACAAAGTCCACTGCAATACCATCCAAACCCGCCGCCTTGCCGGCTTTCATCTTCCGCAAAGCTTTCACTACCTCTTCTCTGTTTACCATATCATTCTCCCTAACCCTCTCACTTTGCATACGATCTCGACCAAAACACCCTATATCTGCCACTCTATCATCTAACACATTCAATAAACCTTCAAAATACTCACTCCATCTCTTTCTCACATCACCACTATTTGTTTTTACCTCCCCATTAACCTCCTTCACCGATGTTCCCATTTGTTCTCTTGTCCTCCGCAGTTTATTTACCTCCTTCCAAAACATCTTTTTATTCTCCCTAAAATCTAATGATACTCTCTCACCCCAACTCTCATTTGCCCTCTTTTTCACCCCTTGCATCCTGTTCTTGACCTCCTGCCTCTTTCTTTTATACATCTCCCACTCATTTGCACAATTTCCCTGCAAAAATCGTCCAAATGCCTCTCTCTTCTCTTACACTAATAATCTTAGATTCTTCATCCACCATTCACTACCCTTTCTAATCTGCCCACCTCCCACGCTTCTCATGCCACAAGCATCTTTTGTGCAAGCCATCACTGCCTCCCTAAATACATCCCATTTATCTCACAAGTCCCTTACGTCCTTTGCTCTCACCTTTTTCCATTCTGCTCTCAGTCTCTCCTGGTACTTCCTCACACAAGTCTCCTTCCCAGGCTCACTTACTTTCACCACTCTCTTCACCCAAACATCCTCTCTTCTTTTCTGAAAACCTCTACAAATCTTCACCTTCGTCTCCAAAAGGTAATGATCAGACATCCTCCAGTTGCATCTCTCAGCACATCAAAATCTAAAAGTCTCTCTTTCACGCGCCTATCAATTAACACATAATCCAATAACGCTCTCTGGCTATCTCTCCTACTCACATACGTATACTTGTGTATATCTCTCTTTTTAAACCAGGTATTCCCTATCACCAGTTCTTTTTCAGCACATAAATCCACAAGTTCTTCACCATTTCTATTTACAGCACTGAACACCCCATGTTCACCAATTATTCCCATAACTGCCACATTACCCACCTTTGCATTCAAATCACCCATCACTATAACCCGGTGATCTCATTGCAAAGGTCAGCAATATATATATATATATATATATATATATATATATATATATATATATATATATATATATATATATATATATATATATATTAACTTTCTAAACGGGGAAACAGAAGAAGGAGTCACGCGGGGAGTGCTCATCCTCCTCGAAGGCTCGGATTGGGGTATCTAAATGTGTGCGGATGTAACCAAGATGAGAAAAAAGGAGAGATAGGTAGTATGTTTGAGGAAAGGAACCTGGATGTTTTGGCTCTGAGTCAAACGAAGCTTAAGGGTTAAGGGGAAGAGTGGTTTGGGAATGTCTTGGGAGTAAAGTCAGGAGTTAGTGAGAGGACAAGAGCAAGGGAAGGAGTACCACTACTCCTGAAGCAGGAGTGGTGGAAGTATGAGATAGAGTGTCGGAACGTAAACTCTAGATCGATATGGGTGAAACTGAAAGTGGATGGAGAGAGATGGGTGATTATTGGTGCATATGCACCTGGGTATGAGAAGAAAGATCATGAGAGGCAAGTGTTTTAGGAGCAGCTGAGTGAGTGTGTTAGTAGTTTTGATGCACGAGACCGGGTTATAGTGACGGGTGATTTGAATGCAAAGGTGAGTAATGTGGCAGTTGAGGAAATAATTGGTGTAAAACGGGTGTTCAGTGTTGTAAATGGAAATGGTGAAGAGCTTGGAGATTTCTTTGCTGAAAAAGTACTGGTGATTGGGAATACCTGGTTTAAAAAGAGAGATATGCATAAGTATACATATGTAAATAAAAGAAATAGCCAGGGAGCGTTATTGGATTACGTGTTAATTGATAGGCGAGCGAAAGAGAGATTTTTGGATGTTAATGTGCTGAGAGGTGCAACTGGAGGGATGTCTGATCATTATCTTGTAGAGGTGAAGGTGAAGATTTGTAGAGGTTTTCAGAAGAAAGAATGTTGGGGTGAAGAGAGTGGTGAGAGCAAGTGAGCTTGGGAAGGAAACTTTTGTGAGGAAGTACCAGGAGAGACTGAGTACAGAATGGAAAAAGGTGAGAACAAAGGACGTAAGGGGAGTAAGAGAGGAATGGGATGTATTTAGGGAAGCAGTGATGGCTTGTGCAAAAGATGCTTGTGGCATGAGAAGCGTGGGAGGTGGGCAGATTAGAAAGGGTAGTGATTAGAAAGGGTAGTGGTGGGATGAAGAAGTAAGATTATTGGAGAAAGAGAAGAGAAAGGCACCTGGACGATTTTTGCGGGGAAATAGTGCAAATGACTGCGAAATATATAAAAGAAAGAGGCAGGAGATCAAGAGAAAGGTGCAAGAGGCGAAAAAGAGGGAAAATGAGAGTTGGGATGAGAGTGTATCATTAAATTTTAGGGAGAATAAAAAGATGTTTTGGAAGGAGGTAAATAAAGTGCGTAAGACAAGGGAACAAATGGGAACTTCAGTGAAGGGGACAAGTGGGGAGGTGATAACAAGTAGTGGTGATGTGAGAACGATATGGGGTGAGTATTTTGAAGGTTTGTAAAATGTGTTTAATGATATAGTGGTAGATATAGGGTGTTTTGGTCGAGGTGGTGTGCAAAGTGAGAGGGTTAGGGAGAATGATATGGTAAACAGAGAAGAGGTAGTAAAACCTTTGCGGAATATGAAAGCTGGCAAGGCAGCGGGTTTGGATGGTATTGCAGTGGAATTTATTGAAAAAGGGGTGACTGTATTGTTGACTGCTTGATAAGGTTATTCAATGTATGTATGACTCATGGTGAGGTGCCTGAGGAATGAAGGAATGCTTGCATAGTGAAATTGTACAAAGGCAAAGGGGATAAGATTGAGTGCTCAAATTACAGATGTATAAGTTTGTTGAGTATTCATGGGAAATTATATAGAAGGGTATTTATTGAGAGGGTGAAGGCATGTACAGAGCATCAGACTGGGGAAGAGCAGTGTGGTTTCAGAAGTGGTGGAGGATGTGTGGATCAGGTGTTTGCTTTGAAAAATGATTGTTAGAAATACTTAGAAAAGCAAATGGATTTGTATGTAGCATTTATGGATCTGGAGAAGGCATATGATAGAGTTGATAGAGATGCTCTGTGGAAGGTATTAAGAATATATGGTGTGGGAGGTAAGTTGTTAGAAGCTGTGAAAAGTTTTTATCGAGGATGTAAGGCATGTGTACGTGTAGGAAGAGAGGAGAGTGATTGGTTCTCAGTGAATGTTGGTTTGCGGCAGGGGTGCGTGTTGTCTCCATGGGTGTTTAATTTGTTTGTGGATGGGGTTGTTAGGGAGGTGAATGCAAGAGTTTTGGAAAGAGGGGCAAGTATGTAGTCTGTTGTGGATGAGAGAGCTTGGGAAGTGAGTCAGTTCTTGTTCGGTGATGATACAACGCTGAAGGCTGATTCGGGTGAGAAACTGCAGAAGCTGAAAGTAAATGTGAATAAGAGCAAGGTTATTAGGTACAGTATGGCTGAGAGACAAGTTAATTGGGAGGTAAGTTCGAATGGAGAAAAACTAGAGGAAGTGAAGTGTTTTAGATATCTGGGAGTGGATTGGGCAGCGGATGAAACCATGGAAGCGGAAGTGAATCATCGGGTGGGGGAGGGGCAAATTGGGGTGTCTAAATGTGTGTGGATGTAACCAAGATAAGAAAAAAGGAGAGATAGGTAGCATGTTTGAGAAAAGGAGCCTAGATGTTTTGGCTCTGAGTGAAACGAAGCTCAAGGGTAAAGGGGAAGAGTGGTTTGGGAATGTCTTGGGAGTAAAGTCAGGGGTTAGTGAGAGGACAAGAGCAAGGGAAGGAGTAGCAATACTCCTGAAACAGGAGTGATGGGAGTATGTGAGAGAGTGTAAGAAAGTAAACTCTAGATTGATATGGGGAAAACTGAAAGTTGATGGATAGAGATGGGTGATTATTGGTGCATATGCACCTGGGCATGAGAAGAAAGATCATGAGAGGGAAGTGTTTTGGGAGCAGCTCTGTTAGTGGTTTTGATGCACGAGACCGGGTTATAGTGATGGGTGATTTGAATGCGAAGGTGAGTAATGTGGCAGTTGAGGGAATAATTGATATAAATGGGGTGTTCAGTGTTGTAAATGGAAATGGTGAAGAGCTTGTAGATTTATGTACTGAAAAAGGACTGGTGATTGGGAATACCCGGTTTAAAAAGAGAGATATACGTAAGTATACGTATGTAAGTAAGAGAGATGGCAAGAGAGCGTTATTGGATTACGTGTTTATTGATAGGCGCGCAAAAGAGAGACTTTTGGATGTTAATGTGCTGAAAGGTGCAACTGGAGGGATGTCTGATCATTATCTCGTGGAGGCGAAGGTGAAGATTTGTCGAGGTTTTCAGAAGAGAGAATGTTGGGGTGAAGAGAGTGGTGAGAGTAAGTGAGCCTGGGAAGGAGACTTGTGTGAGGAAGTATCAGGAGAGAATGAGTACAGAATGGAAAAAGGTGAGAACAAAGGAAGTAAGGGGAGTGGGGGAGGAATGGGATGCATTTAGGGAAGCAGTGATGGCTTGCGTAAAAGATACTTGTGGCATGGAAAGCGTGGGAGGTGGGCAGATTGGAGAGGGTAGTGAGTGGTGGGATGAGGAAGTAAGATTATTAGTGAAAGAGAAGAGAGAAGCATTTGGACGACTTTTGCAGGGAAATAATGCAAATGAGTTGGAGATGTATGATGTGTGTGCGTCTATGAGCAGAGAGTACACGGTAATTCATAGTTGCATCATGGGCTTGAAGAGTCTTGGGATACGTTGAAACTGTTTTTGTAGTGATGTAACGTAAACGGGAGAGTGTGACTCGTGTTTGTCCGGGAATGTGGTTTCTGATGGGCTTATGTCTGGCTGGTTGAAGTTTTTGACTTATTTGTGTGGTCGGTTGTTTGATGTTCGTCGGGTTATTTCAGTGTGTATGTATTTTGTCAGTGTTACCTTTGTTGGGACTGGGAGGTATTTGAGTTGAGGTTACTGAAGTGTGAGGCAAGAGTAAGCTGTTTATTTCAACTTGGGTTTGGTGGTTAGCCTTAGAATGGTTTGGGTGGGAGGGGGTCGTGAGTGTTTGTGGTTGCTAGGCAGCAGTGACTGTCCTGAGGGACAGTGTTTTTTTGTGGTTTGCAGCCCCTATATTTGCTTTTCAGAGGGGAGAAAACTAGGCTGATGAGGCACAGTTTAAGACGAAATATGAATTGTCTGAAAAAATTTTGAGGGATTTTTGTTCCATGTCCAATCTGGCGCTAAATAATGTTCTGAGTGCGGCTAGTTTGCGTGTTGCTTTTGGAGTGATGTTATTTGTGTGGAGGAAGTGAGTGTCACACGTGCGTCACATATGATGCCTAGAATGGTTGTTTTTAACTCAGTGGGAGAGACTGACCATTCGAGGTGACTGTTGTGAGTTGTGTTAGTGTCCACCTAGTGATTAAAAAATGATTGAAGACTTCTGTGGAGATGAAGACATTCTGTTCTGGGTAAGCCATTGTTCCAGTTGTATAATGTAGTGTTGCATGTATGTTGTTGCATCTGTGATTTCAGTATGTGTTGATGTGCATACGAAAGGATCTTCATGTTGAAGAGTGCCTGAGGTACTGGTAGGTCCTGTACGAAGAGACTGAAGAGAGTCGGAAAAGAAGTGCTGCTTGCGGAAATCATCTTATGTGTTTTAGAGGTGATGCCACTGAGTGACTCTGACATGGCGGCCGGCTCTCTCTCTCTCTCTCAAAGTATATATATATATATATATATATATATATATATATATATATATATATATATATATATATATATATATATATATAATTTCTTTTTATTATTATACTTTGTTGCTGTCCCCCGCGTTAGCGAGGTAGCGCAGGGAAACAGACGAAAGAATGGCCCAACCCACCCACATACACATGTATACACATACATGCCCACACACGCATATATACATACCTATACATTTCAACGTATAAATACACAGACATGTACAAATATACACATGTACATATTCATACTTGCTGCCTTTATCCATTTCCGTCGCTACCCCGCCACACATAAATTTGCATCCCCCCCCGCGAAGTAGCGCTAGGAAAAGACAAAAGGCCACATTCGTTCACACTCAGTCTCTAGTTGTCATGCGTAATGCACCGAAACCACAGCTCCCTTCCCACATCCAGGCCCCACAAAACTTTACATGGTTTATCCCAGACGCTTCACATGCCCTGGTTCAATTCACTGACAGCACGTCGACCCCGGTATACCACATCCTTCCAGTTCACTTTATTCCTGGCACACCTTTCACAGTCCTGTATGTTCAGGCCCCTATCACTGAAAACCTTTTTCACTCCATCCTTCCACCTCCAATTTGGTGTCCCACTTCTCGTTCCCTCCACCACTGACACATTTATCCTCTTTGTCAATATTTCCTCACTCATTCTCTCCATGAGACCAAACCATTTCAATACACCCTCTTCTGCTCTCTCAACCACACTCCTTTTATTACAACACATCTCTCCTACTCTTTCATCACTTACTCGATCATACCACCTCACACCACATATTGTCCTCAAACATTTCGTTTCCAACACATCCACCTTCCTCCGCACAACCCTATCTATAGCCCATGCCTCGCAACCACATAACATTGCTGGCACCAGTATTCATTCAAACATACCCATTTTTGCTCTCCAAGAAAACTTTCTAGCCTTCCTCACATTCTTCAACGCTCCCAGCTGTGCCCCCTCCCCCACCCTGTGACTCACTTCCGCTTTCATGGTTCCACCCGCTGCCAAATTCACTTCCAGATATCGGAAACACTTCACTTCCTCCAGTTTTTCTCCATTCAAACTTCTCTCCCAACTGACTTGACCCTCAACCCTACTGAACCTAACCAAACCTAACCTACCGAACCTAACCTTGCACTTATTCACATTCACTATCAGCTTTCTTCTTTCACACACTTTATCAAACTCAGTCACCAGCTCCTGCAGTTTCTCACATGAATCAGCCACCAGCGCTGTATCATCAGCAAACAAAACTGACTCACTTCTCAAGCCCTCTCATCGACAGCAGACTGCATACTTGCCCTTCTCTCCAAAACTCTTGCATTCCCCTCCCTAACAACCCCATCAATAAACAAATTAAACAACCATGGAGACATCGCTCACCCCTGCCGCGAAACGATATTCACTGGGAATTAATCTCTTTCCTCTCTTTCTACTCGTACACATGCCTTACATACTCGACAAAAGCTTTTCAGTGCTTCTAGCAACTTACCTACCACACCATATACTTTTAATACCTTCCACAGAACATCTCTATCAACTCTATCATATGCCTTCTTCAGATCCATAAGTACCACATAAAAATCCATGTTTTTCTAAGTATTTCTCACATACATTCTTCAAAGCAAACACCTGATCCACACATCTTCTACCACTTCTGAAACCACACTGCTCTTCCCCAGTCTGATGCTCTGTACATGCCTTCACCCTCTCAGTCCATACCCTCCCAAATAATTTCCCAGGAATACTCAACAACCTTATATCTCTGTAATTTGAACACTCACCTTTATTCCCTTTGCCTTTGTACAATGGCACTATTCATCCATTCCGCCAATCCTCAGGCACTTCACCATGAACCATATATACACTAATTATCCTCACCAACTAGTCAACAACACAGTCACCCGGTTTTTTTAATAAATTCCACTGCAATACCATCCAAACCTGCCGCTTTGCCGGCTTTCATCTTATGCAGATCTTTCACTACCTCTTCTCTGTTTACCAGACCATTCTCCCTGACCCTCTCACCTCGTGCATCACCTCGACCAAAACACCCTATATCTGCCACTCTATCATCAAACACATTCAAGAAACCTTCAAAATACTCACTCCATCTCCTTCTCAAATCACCACTACTTGTTATTACCTCCCCATTACACCCCTTCACCGATGTTCCCATTTGTTTTCTTGTCTTACGCACTTTGTTTACCTCCTTCCAAAACATCTTTTAATTCTTTTTAAAATTTAATGATAATCTCTCACTCCAACTCTCATTTGCCCTCTTTTTAACCTCTTGCACCTTTCTCTTGACCTCTTGCCTTTCTTTTATACATCTGCCAGTCATTTGAGCTATTTTCCTGCAAAAATCACCCAAATGCCTCTCTCTTCTCTTTCACTAACAACCTTACTTCTTCATCCCACCACTCACTACCCATACTAATCTGCTCACCTCCCACCTTTCTCATGCTAAAGGCATCTTTTGCACAAACCATCACTGCTTCCCTAAATATGTCCCATTCCTCCTCCACTCCTCTTATGTCATTTGCCCTCACCCTTTTCCATTCTACACTCAATCGCTCCTGGTGCTTCTTGACATGTCTCCTTTCTAAGCTCACTTACTCTCACAACTCTCTTCACCCCAACATTCTCTTTTCTTTTCTGAAAACCTCTACAAATCTTCACCTTCGCCTTCACAAGATAATGTCTGGACATCCCTCCAGTTGTCCCTCTCAGCTCATTAACATCCAAAAGTCTCTCTGTCGCGCGCCTATAAATCAACACGTAATCCAATATCGCTCTCTGGCCATCTTTCCTACTTACATACGTATACTTATGCATACATCTTTTTAAACCAGGCACTCCCAATTACGTCCTTTTTCTGCACACAAATCTACAATCTCTTCACCATTTCCATTTACAACACTGAACACCCTATGTACACCAATTATACAATCAACTGCCACATTACTCACCTTTGCATTCAATTAACCCATCACTATAACCTTGTTTCGTGCATCAAAGCTGCTAAACACACTCACTCACCTGCTCCCAAAACACTTGCCTCTCATGATCTTTCTTCTCATGACCAGGTGCACAGGCACCATTAATCACCCAACTCTCTCCATCCACTTTCAGTTTTACCCATATCAATCTAGAGTTTACTTTCTTACACTCTATCACATACTCCCACAACTCCTGCTTCAGGAGTAGTGCTACTCCTTCCTTTGCTCTTGTCCTCTCACCAACCCCTGACTCTACTCCAAAGATATTCCTAAACCACTCTTCCCCTTTACCCTTGAGCTTCGTTGCACTCAGAGCCAAAACATCCAGGTTCCTTTCCTCAAACATACTACCTCTCTCTCCTTTTTTCTCATCATGGTTACATCCAAACACATTTAGACACCCCAATCTGAGCCTTCGAGGAGGATGAGCACTCCCCGCATGACTCCCTCTATTTTCCCTTATATAAAGTTGAAATAAAAGGAGGGGAGGGTTCTAGTCCCCCGCTCCCATCCCCTTTAGTCGCCTTCTACGACACGTGAGGAATGCGCGGGAAGTATTCCTTCTCCCTATCCCCAGGGATAATATATATATACATATATATATATATATATATATATATATATATATATATATATATATATATATAATATATATATATATACACACACACACACTTGGAAAATTATTCGTATTCAAAACTGATGTTAAGTCATATAATGTAACAATATTGCCAGTCATTAAGCCTCACACCGGGACTGGTGATCCAGATGCTGAAGTACGGAATAGTGCAGTGGTTCTCAGGCTTCCTCAACCCAACCCACCCTTTCAGGAAGCATAGATGGCTGATGCCTATCTCATACATATTCAAATGAATATCACATCAAGAATACCTCCCATCGAAAACCTTACACAGTCTCCCTAAATTCAATATCATCCTTTCAATCACATCCCCAACCCTCTTCCTCTCAGAATCATCTGTGCCACCAGCGAACGAAATGAGCAACGGGGTCTCAGTTAATCATATATTCAAAATGGAATTACTGACGTCAGTGCAAATGATACTTGCAGCTCATGCTGTCAATGGCTGAATCTGGCAATCCCAGAAATTGTCTACTCTGAATCGTTGCCTCTTCTTGAAGGCGAGACTCTCTCTTTGATCATATTAGTAATAGACTCTCATCGTAAGGAAACTGTAGGATCTCACGATCTTTCATACATTCGATATACTCTTATGATATCATATAACTCATATTGAAACATGCTTTACGTATACAGCAACAGAAACACCTATGACTGCCAAACTGTCAGGCTAACGTTGTGTTCAGCACAATGAATGGGAAGGCAATACGTATGTGACCGAGGACCAAGTAATGATCTTTACTGCTGATATATTTGTATGTCAAACACACTGATATTTTCTGAGCGTCCCCCTGCCTCCCCTTAGTGACTGCCATTCCCTCCCCCACCCACAAGCCTAAATAGACCTCTGTGGTGTAACGATTAGCGTTGCTGACCGTAACGCATTTACTGGCAGCCCAGGGTTCAAATTCTGGTAGTGGCAGTCGGTCCACAGTCTTCCCAGCTGTTCATCCTCTCCTTGGCGCTGGTCGATAAAATGGGAGTTGGGGTGAGAGAGTATCATTAGATTTTGAAAAGAATAAAAAGATGTGTTGGAAGGAGGTAAATAAAGTGCGGAAGACAAGAAAACAAATGGGAACATCGGTGAAGGGGTCTAATGGAGAGGCAATAACAAGTAATGGTGAAGTGAGAAGGAGATGGATTGAGTATTTTGAAGGTTCGTTGAATGTGTTTGATGATAGAGTGGCAAATATACGGAGTTTTGGTCAAGGTGGTGTGCGAGGTGAGAGGGTCAGGGAGAATGGTTTGGCAAACAGAGGAGAGGCAGTGAAGGCTTTGCGGAAGATGAAAGCCGGCAAGGCGGCGGGTTTGGATGGTATTGCGGTGGAATTTATTAAAAAAGGGGGTGACTGTGTTGTTGACTGGTTGGTAAGGATATTCAATGTATGTATGGTTTATGGTGAAGTGCCTGAGGATTGGAGGAATGCGTGCATAGTGCCATTATACAAAGGCAAAGTGGATAAAGGTGAGTGTTCAAATTACAGAAGTATTAGTTCGTTTAGTATTCTAGGGAATTATATGGAAGGTGTATTGATTGAGAGGGTAAAGGCATGTACAGAGCATCAGAATGGGGAAGAGCAGTGTGGTTTCTGAAGTGGTAGAGAATATGTGGATCAGGCGTTTGCTTTGAAGAATGTATGTGAAAAATACTTAGAAAACAGATGGATTTCTATGTAGCATTTATGGATCTAGAGAAGGGATATGATAGGGTTGATAGAGATGCTTTGTGGAAGGTTTTAAGAGTGTATGGTGTGGGAGGTAAGTTGCTAGAAGCAGTGAAAAGTTTTCACCAAGAATGTAACGCATGTGTACGAGTAGGAACACAGGAGAGTGATTGGTTCCTAGTGAACGTCGGTCTGCGGCAGGGGTGCGTGATGTCTCCCAAGTTATTTAATTCATTAATGGATGGGGTGGTTAGGGAGGCGAATGCAAGAGTTTTTGAAAGAGAGGCAAATATGGAGTCTGCTGTGGATGAGAGGGCTTGGGAAGTGAGTCAGTTGTTGTTCGCTGATGATAGGACGCTTTGGCTGATTCGGGTGAGAAACTGAAGAAGTTGGTGACTGAGTTTAGTAAAGTGTGTGAAAGAAGAAAGCTGAGAGTAAATGTGAATAAGAGCAAGGCAATTAGGTTCAATAGGGTTGAGGGACAAGTTAATTGAGAGGTGAGTTTGAATGGAGAAAAACTGGAGTAAGAGCAGTGTTTTAGATATCTGGGAGTGGATTTGGCAGCGGATGGTACCATGAAAGCGGAAGCGAGTCTCAGGGTGGGGAAGGGGGCGAAGGTTCTGGGAGCATTGAAGAGTGTGTGGAAGGCATGAACGCTATCTCAGAGAGCAAAAGTGGGAATGTTTGAAGGAACAGTGGTTTCAACAATGTTAAATGATTGCGAAGCATGGGCTATAGATAGAGTTGTGCAGTGGAGGGTGGGTTTGTTGGAAATGAAACGTTTGAGGGCAATATGTGATGTAAGGTGGTTTGATCGAGTAAGTAATGAAAGGGTAAGATAGATGTGTGGTAATAAAAAGAGTGTGATTGAGAGAGGAGAAGAGGTTGTGTTACAATGGTTTGGACACAAGGAAAGAATGAGTGACAAAGAGGATATATGTGTCAGAGGTGGAGAGAACAAGGAGAAGCAAGAAACGAAATTGGAGGTGGAAGGATGGAGCGAAAAATACTTTGATGGATCAGGACCTGACCATACAGGAGGGTGAAAGCGTGCAAGGATGTGGTATACTGGGGTCGACGTGCTGTCAATGGATTGAACCAGGGTATGTGAAGCGTCTGGGGTAAACTTTGGAAAGTAATGTGGGGCGTGGATGTGGAAAGAGAGCTGTGATTTCGGTGCATTACACATGACAGCTAGAGACTGAGTGTGAACGAATGAGGCCTTTGTCTTTTCCTAGCGCTACCTCGTGCGCGCGCGGGGGAGGGCTGTGCTATTTCATGTGCGGCCGGGTGGCGGCGAGAATGGATGATGGCAGGATGTATGAATATGTACACACACACACACACACACACACACACATATATATATATATATATATATATATATATATATATATATATATATATTTATATATATATATTTTTTTTTTTTTTTTGCTTTGTCGCTGTCTTCCGCGTTTGCGAGGTAGCGCAAGGAAACAGACGAAAGAAATGGCCCAACCCACCCCCATACACATGTATATACATACGTCCACACACGCAAATATACATACCTACACAGCTTTCCATGGTTTACCCCAGACGCTTCACATGCCTTGATTCAATCCACTGACAGCACGTCAACCCCGGTATACCACATCACTCCAATTCACTCTATTCCTTGCCCTCCTTTCACCCTCCTGCATGTTCAGGCCCCGATCACACAAAATCTTTTTCACTCCATCTTTCCACCTCCAATTTGGTCTCCCTCTTCTGCTCGTTCCCTCCACCTCCGACACATATATCCTCTTGGTCAATCTTTCCTCACTCATTCTCTCCATGTGACCAAACCATTTCAAAACACCCTCTTCTGCTCTCTCAACCACGCTCTTTTTATTTCCACACATCTCTCTTACCCTTACGTTACTTACTCGATCAAACCACCTCACACCACACATTGTCCTCAAACATCTCATTTCCAGCACATCCATCCTCCTGCGCACAACTCTATCCATAGTCCACGCCTCGCAACCATACAACATTGTTGGAACCACTATTCCTTCAAACATACCCATTTTTGCTTTCCGAGATAATGTTCTCGACTTCCACACATTCTTCAAGGCTCCCAGAATTTTCGCCCCCTCCCCCACCCTATGATCCACTTCCGCTTCCATGTTTCCATCCGCTGCCAGATCCACTCCCAGATATCTAAAACACTTCACTTCCTCCAGTTTTCTCCATTCAAACTCACCTCCCAATTGACTCGACCCTCAACCCTACTGTACCTAATAACCTTGCTCTTATTCACATTTACTCTTAACTTTCTTCTTTCACACACTTTACCAAACTCAGTCACCAGCTTCTGCAGTTTCTCACATGAATCAGCCACCAGCGCTGTATCATCAGCGAACAACAACTGACTCACTTCCCAAGCTCTCTCATCCCCAACAGACTTCATCCTTGCCCCTCTTTCCAAAACTCTTGCATTCACCTCCCTAACAACCCCATCCATAAACAAATTAAACAACCATGGAGACATCACACACACCTGCCGCAAACCTACATTCACTGAGAACCAATCACTTTTCTCTCTTCCTACACGTACACATGCCTTACATCCTCGATAAAAACTTTTCACTGCTTCTAACAACTTTCCTCCCACACCATATATTCTTAATACCTTCCACAGAGCATCTCTATCAACTCTATCATATGCCTTCTCCAGATCCATAAATGCTACATACAAATTTATCCCGGAAAGCAAAAATGGGTATGTTTGAAGGAATAGTAGTTCCAACAATGTTGTATGGTTGCGAGGCGTGGGCTATGGATAGAGTTGTGCGCAGGAGGATGGATGTGCTGGAAATGAGATGTTTGAGGACAATGTGTGGTGTGAGGTGGTTTGATCGAGTAAGTAACGTAAGGATAAGAGAGATGTGTGGAAATAAAAAGAGCGTGGTTGAGAGAGCAGAAGAGGGTGTTTTGAAATGGTTTGGGCACATGGAGAGAATGAGTGAGGAAAGATTGACCAAGAGGATATATGTGTCGGAGGTTGAGGGAACGAGGAGAAGAGGGAGACCAAATTGGAGGTGGAAAGATGGAGTGAAAAGGATTTTGTGTGATCGGGGCCTGAACATGCAGGAGGGTGAAAGGAGGGCAAGGAATAGAGTGAATTGGAGCGATGTGGTATACAGGGGTTGACGTGCTGTCAGTGGATTGAATCAAGGCATGTGAAGCGTCCGGGGTAAACCATGTTGCTTTTCTAAGTATTTCTCACATACATTCTTCAAAGCAAACACCTGATCCACACATCCTCTACCACTTCTGAAACCACACTGCTCTTCCCCAATCTGATGCTCTGTACATGCCTTCACCCTCTCAATCAATACCCTCCCATATGATTTACCAGGAATACTCAACAAACTTATACCTCTGTAATTCGAGCACTCACTCTTATCCCCTTTGCCTTTGTACAATGGCACTATGCACGCATTCCGCCAATCGTCAGGCACCTCACCATGAGTCATACATATATTAAATAACCTTACCAACCAGTCAACAATACAGTCACCCCCTTTTTTAATAGATTCTACTGCAATACCATCCAAACCTGCTGCCTTGCCGGCTTTCATCTTCCGCAAAGCTTTTACTACCTCTTCTCTGTTTACCAAATCATTTTCCCTAACCCTCTCACTTTGCACACCACCTCGACCAAAACACCCTATATCTGCCACTCTATCATCAAACACATTCAACAAAACTTCAAAATACTCACTCCATCTCCTTCTCACATCACCACTACTTGTTATCACCTCCCTATTAGCGCCCTTCACTGAAGTTCCCATTTGTTCCCTTGTCTTACGCACTTTATTTACCTCCTTCTAAAACGTCTTTTTATTCTCCCTAAAATTTAATGATACTCTCTCACCCCAACTTTCATTTGCCCTCTTTTTCACCTCTTGCACCTATCTCTTGACCTCCTGCCTCTTTCTTTAATACATCTCCCACTCATTTGCATTGTTTCCCTTCAAAAATCGTCCAAATGCCTCTCTCTTCTCTTTCACTAACAATCTTACTTCTTCATCCCACCACTCACTACCCTTTCTAATCAACCCACATCCCACGCTTCACATGCCACAAGCATCTTTTGCGCAATCCATCACTGATTCCCTAAATACATCCCATTCCTCCCCCACTCCCCTTACTTCCATTGTTCTCACCTTTTTTCCATTCTGTACTCAGTCTCTCCTGGTACTTCCTCACACAAGTCTCCTTCCCAAGCTCACTTACTCTCACCACCCTCTTCACCCCAACATTCTCTCTTCTTCTCTGAAAACCCATACAAATCTTCACCTTAGCCTCCACAAGATAATGATCAGACATCCCTCCAGTTGCACCTCTCAGCACATTAACATCCAAAAGTCTCTCTTTCGCGCGCCTGTCAATTAACACGTAATCCAATAACGCTCTCTGGCATCTCTCCTACTTACATACGTATACTTATGTATATCTCGCTTTTTAAAACAGGTATTCCCAATCACCAGTCCTTTTTCAGCACATAAATCTACAAGCTCTTCACCATTTCCATTTACAACACTAAACACCCCATGTATACCAATTATTCCCTCAACTGCTACATTACTCACCTTTGCATTTAAATCACCCATCACTATAACCCGGTCTCGTGCATCAAAACTACTAAGACACTCACTCAGCTGCTCCCAAAACACTTACCTCTCATGATCTTTCTTCTCATGCCCAGGTGCATATGCACCAATAATCACCCATCTCTCTCCATCAACTTTCAGTTTTACCCATATCAATCGAGAATTTACTTTCCTACATTCTATCACATACTCCCACAACTGTTTCAGGAGTATTGCTACTCCTTCCCTTGCTCTTGTCCTCTCACTAACCCCTGACTTTACTCCCAAGACATTCCCAAAATACTCTTCCCCTTTACCCTTGAGCTTCGTTTCACTCAGAGCCAAAACATCCAGGTTCCTTTCCTCAAACATACTACCTATCTCTCCTTTTTTCACATCTTGGTTACATCCACACACATTTAGACACCCCAATCTGAGTCTACGAAGAGGATGAGTACTCTCCGCGTGACTCCTGTTTCCCATTTTTAGAATGTTAAAATACAAGGAGGGGAGGATTTCTGGCCCCCCGCTCCCGTCCCCTCTAGTCGCCTTCTACGACATGTGAGGAATGCCTGGGAAGTATTCTGTCACCCCTATCCCCAGGGATAATATATATATATATATATATATATATATATATATATATATATATATATATATATATATATATATTTATTTTTTTATTTTTTTTTTTTTTTTTGCTTTGTCGCTGTCTCCCGCGTTTGCGAGGTAGCGCAAGGAAACAGACGGAAGAAATGGCCCAACCCACCCCCATACACATGTATATACATACGTCCACACACGAAAATATACATACCTACACAGCTTTCCATGGTTTACCCCAGACGCTTCACATGCCCTGATTCAATCCACTGACAGCACGTCAACCCCGGTATACCACATCGCTCCAATTCACTCTATTCCTTGCCCTCCTTTCACCCTCCTGCATGTTCAGGCCCCGATCACACAAAATCTTTTTCACTCCATCTTTCCACCTCCAATTTGGTCTCCCTCTTCTCCTCGTTCCCTCCACCTCCGACACATATATCCTCTTGGTCAATCTTTCCTCACTCATTCTCTCCATGTGCCCAAACCATTTCAAAACACCCTCTTCTGCTCTCTCAACCACGCTCTTTTTATTTCCACACATCTCTCTTACCCTTACGTTACTTACTCGATCAAACCACCTCACACCACACATTGTCCTCAAACATCTCATTTCCAGCACATCCATCCTCCTGCGCACAACTCTATCCATAGCCCACGCCTCGCAACCATACAACATTGTTGGAACCACTATTCCTTCAAACATACCCATTTTTGCTTTCCGAGATAATGTTCTCGACTTCCACACATTCTTCAAGGCTCCCAGAATTTTCGCCCCCTCCCCACCCTATGATCCACTTCCGCTTCCATGGTTCCATCCGCTGCCAGATCCACTCCCAGATATCTAAAACACTTCACTTCCTCCAGTTTTTCTCCATTCAAACTCACCTCCCAATTGACTTGACCCTCAACCCTACTGTACCTAATAACCTTGCTCTTATTCACATTTACTCTTAACTTTCTTCTCTCACACACTTTACCAAACTCAGTCACCAGCTTCTGCAGTTTCTCACATGAATCAGCCACCAGCGCTGTATCATCAGCGAACAACAACTGACTCACTTCCCAAGCTCTCTCATCCCCAACAGACTTCATACTTGCCCCTCTTTCCAAAACTCTTGCATTCACCTCCCTGACAAACCCATCCATAAACAAATTAAACAACCATGGAGACATCACACACACCTGCCGCAAACCTACATTCACTGAGAACCAATCACTTTCCTCTCTTCCTACACGTACACATGCCTTACATCCTCGATAAAAACTTTTCACTGCTTCTAACAACTTGCCTCCCACACCATATATTCTTAATTACCTTCCACAGAGCATCTCTATCAACTCTATCATATGCCTTCTCCAGATCCATAAATGCTACATACAAATCCATTTGCTTTTCTAAGTATTTCTCACATACATTCTTCAAAGCAAACACCTGTTCCACACATCCTCTACCACTTCTGAAACCACACTGCTCTTCCCCAATCTGATGCTCTGTACATGCCTTCACCCTCTCAATCAATACCCTCCCATATAATTTGCCAGGAATACTCAACAAACTTATACCTCTGTAATTTGAGCACTCACTCTTATCCCCTTTGCCTTTGTACAATGGCACTATGCACACATTCCGCCAATCCTCAGGCACCTCACCATGAGTCATACATACATTAAATAACCTTACCAACCAGTCAACAATACAGTCACCCCCTTTTTTAATAAATTCCACTGCAATACCATCCAAACCTGCTGCCTTGCCGGCTTTCATCTTCCGCAAAGCTTTTACTACCTCTTCTCTGTTTACCAACTCATTTTCCCTAACCCTCGCACTTTGCACACCACCTCGACCAAAACACCCTATATCTGCCACTCTATCATCAAACACATTCAACAAACCTTCAAAATACTCACTCCATCTGCTTCTCACATCACCACTACTTGTTATCACCTCCCCATTTGCGCCCTTCACTGAAGTTCCCATTTGCTCCCTTGTCTTACGCACTTTATTTACCTCTTTCCAGAACATCTTTTTATTCTCCCTATATATATATATATATATATATATATATATATATATATATATATATATATATATATATATATAAAGATCGATAGATAGATAGATAGAGATATAGATAAAGAGATGGATAGCGTTATTGAGATGGTCTTAATCAGGGTTCTCAGTTACTCGTGCCGTCTCAGTTAACAATTTCTTTTTCTCCAAAGCGCCCTCTGGCGGGCGGTACCGCCCTGGTTAGTAAACAATGGAATAGATATATTATGTAAGAAGTGTACTTTCTTAGCAATACCTATAATGGGTAGTGAAGACGTGAATGCATAATTACTTGTTGAAACAAATCGATGTTGAGAACCATTCATTAATTCATGGTGTGCCGCATATGGAGTACAAGAGGGTCATTAGCAATGCACGGGGATACAATTAGCATATCATTATGAACCCATTAATAATACATACCGGGATGGCTATCACAACTTAACCTTTTTAATATTCTTAGTTTACATCAAGGCCATCAACTTCTCGTTATCGACGCTAACAAATATCGGAGTTTCGAATCATGAACATCGAAGCTTCTAAAGTTTCGGAAAAGCTTATCCAGTGTGTTGATTATTGGGAAGTGAAGCAGCCAGTCAGACTATCTTACTGGGTCTTGAGACCACATAGCAAAGACGTAGCGCCTGAGACAGCCACTGTATCTCTACATAAGTGAGTCTTGCAGCAACACAACAGAAAAACGTAGTCACATTACTTTCTACCTTGCTGACAGATCCTCCAAGTAACTGTGAGTAGTGAAGTAAACATGAAGGAAGCGAAAGAATGTGCGAGGGAGATACGTTACGTTGAATTCCATGAGATGGTTGGATTCTATAGGCAGGATTATACTATTTACGTAGTATGATGGAAGCTGGACCTTATAAATGAACCATTATTACAGTTTGATACAAATATTGAAATGCGAAAGAATACCGGAAAACAGAAATGAATAATGAATCTTAATGAATCATTTTTCATTTCTACTCGGACAGGATATGATTAGTAGAATACGATAGGTGTCTGGAAAAAATAATAAAGTATTTATTGATACTAAATGTGATATGGTATTAGAATACAACAGATAAATTAAAGTGAAATATAGGCATGAAATTCTGAAATACGAAATATAAAGTCTTCATAAAGTAACGAGAGAATATCAGATAAGGACGTATTGCTCTCCCAGCAAAATAACAAGAGGGAAATCTACTGTGCTCTAAGACATGAATCACAATGGACTCTGTATGTCACAGGACGATGCTAAACGGTTAGCACTGTTTGAAGAATCAATTCATTGTCAGCTAATCACAAAGCAACGTAATTCAACCACAAACTTTAAAATAGATGTGAGAATCCTGCAAGTACGTCGCACCACAGGTCTATCTTCCCTCCCTATTATTACTGGCCAGGGGGTTCGACTCCGGCCAGGGGGTTCGACTCCGTGCGATACCTTCAAATGATCCCGAGTGAAGCACCGGATCATAAGGTGATAACAATGATCATGAACCCCCCTGTGACCGTCTTGACACCGAGCGTCGTTTGTCTATTAAAAACACCGTTTAATCTGTTTCATTATCCTAAGGTAAGAACGTCCTTAACTGACTTTTACCTTTCGCCATCAGAACGTAGTCCATACTGAAAGTAGCAGCTCATATAGCAGTCAATATTCGTAGATAACATTAAGTGAAATTACGAAGAGCTGTAGATCTACCGAGTTCCCTAATATTGTATCAGCCAGTCAACAGCTTTCTTCACAACATCTTTAGGCTCAAGATGTCTGAGTTACATGAACATGGGATACACCTGAACGAATTGGAAAATGCATGTTTTGACAGACTCCTAAATGACTCTTCACGTGCGTTTTGGTTACTGTACGAAGCCCGTAGGGAGCAGTCCCATACCCTTATCTAAGTACAGTTTCAACCTGTTTCTTTGATATATGAGAATACTTTATGTTAGTGCATACAGTATGTATACATCACAAAAGTTTTAGAGTCAGAGACAAGTGCTTCTGAAAAAATTAATAAGACTGGTATCTGTGAATCTTGGCCAGATATTCAATGAAGGGAATAACTTATCAAACACTCTGTTCCAGCGCAGTTTATCCAACAGTGATAGGGGCTATTAAGGAGCCGATGGTGTCTTGCTCTTGGTTAAAACTCATCTTATTCCTGGGCAAAAATGCTGTAGCTGCTGGTAATTATTCAAGATAATGTTCCAAAGAAAATAAAGGATACCTGGACAAGCAACAAAGGCAGACGAAAGACTTTATGGTCAGTTAGAACAAATTTGTAATGAACAAGATTCGATCATAGTGAGATATTTCACCACACTGATGTCTACATGGGGAGAAATCCCCTCCAGCAGTGTGGGATCGAGGGTGTTACCTGTATTTGCATGACACCGTCCGTCCCTGATACAATTACTTGAGAAACCTGCTTTGCAACGAGAACATATCAAACAATGTTTTAGTTACAAATGAAGATCTCGTGTATGACACTGAAGTTGCAGAAACGTTCGGTAAAAGCGATCACCGACAAATCAATGCTCAGGTTACTTTCAGCGCTGCCTGTAATGCTAGCAACACAGAAGTCGCGAAAAATACCAGACATAAAAACTGTCAATTTTTTTGGTATTCGAACTCCTCTGACAAGGCAAACGTGGGATTATATCGTTAATGAAAAGTTATGGACGTAGCTTGTAGAAGCTTCAGTGAAACATTTGCTGTCGGTCCTTTTTTGAAACGATGCCAAATGATGGAAGTAAAGAAGTTCTTGTAGTCTAAGGAGTCGCATATAAGAAGGTAAAAGGGAACAAGACCCAATATGATTCAATAAATCATATACATTTGTGTAGTAAAGCTAGGAGACTCATGCGACAAAATAAGCGTTTGAAACGCATGGTGCTGAAAATAGCCAAAGAAACCAACCCATTACTGAAACATGTAGAGGAAAACCTTACCAGGACTGTGAACTCGGTGTGAGTCAAGGTTCTTTTTAGCAGTCTGTTGATGTCTTTTCTAAAAAATGCATTCCAAGACCTCCTTCCAATTCCATCATGCTGGTGTTGTGTGTGCTTGTGTGTGTAATTACCTGTGCTGTATGTGGAGGGATTTTTACATTCATGGGGCCTCATTTCCCGAACAATTCTCCACCACTTTTTAAATGACTATGTTGTCAGCATTTTCTGTTTTCATTCATTTCATTCCAATCTTCTACGACGCTCATAACATAAAGGTACTTCTTTAAGAAGCTGCATGATAGTAGGGAGCGTTCACGAAATGGGGACCCACGAGTATAAAACTCCCTCCCTCCCCGTACAGTACAAATGGGTAATTACGAATAGGTAATTACACACCAAACACGCATACACAGTGAACTCATGAAAAAATCTCCCCCCTTCCCCGTTTACCGTTGAATAATTTCATGTTATTTCCTAAAAAAAGAATAAAATCTATACCTCTGTGTGGCCTGGAATAGCTTTGAACTAGCTTGCTTATCTTTTAAACGGATGAATATTATCATTATTAGTTTTCATGCAAGTGTTCTCACTCGTGTACATTTGAAAGCAGTGAACGTATCAATATAAATTGAGACAGTGTTCCTTTTGCCACAGCATCATGACCAACGCAAACCAGACTGGTGGTAGGTACACACATGACGATGTGTTGACGAGGTATTTCTCTCACTGGAACAGCGTTTGGCCGATATTGTTCTGTGGCCACAGGTTGTATGTCACCCTGAGGACACGGCACGCTTTCAAGCGATTCTTCTTCATTTCCATACGTTTCAAAAATGAATCGTTTTCACTTCAATTTAAAACTTAATCATGAATGTATTACATTTTGAGGGGACGTCCCGTATTTTTTGGGTGCTTGTGCCATGTTCGTCGTCCTCGCCTGACTTTGACTTATATCAGAATTGTACATGACTTTATGGCAGTAGTGTGTTCTGCCACTTCTACAATACTTGTTTGTTATGGGTTTAATAGGGTATTTCCTACTACACTCTCATTGTTCTCTGTAGTATTTCTGATGTTAGATGAGACAAGACGGGCCACTGAACGCCATGATCAAGTCCATGCCACCCTAGCTGACTCCAGGTATCCGTCTTATCGATCAACTTCTAGGGGAGGATGATCAGCTGGGTAGACTGTGGACTGACTGCCGCAAACAGGAACCAAACCTATGTGCTTTACCCTGAGTGTGCTGTAAATGCGTCACGAACAGCGACGCTAACCGCTACATCACTAAGGTCCATATAGCCAATGATTATGTACATGATTCTGTTCGTATTGACAGGATACTTTTCTGCCTTGTTGATGAGGCAGCATCATTTTACGTTACTGCTTCTTTCATCATGTTGTCTGGGTGAAGACGAGAGATCAACCCGTGTTGTTGTTGTTGTTAGGGGGGTGGGGGTGGGGGGTGGGGGGGGAGGAGGAGGAGGAGGAGGAGGAGGAGGAGGAGGAAGAAGCTTAGGAGGAGCGAGGAAAAGATTTAAGGATGAGAAAAGAATTTCCTTTAAGAAAACAATAAGAATATTGCAAGAATTATGAGAAATGGAGAACAATGGGGAAGATCTGTGGGTTCAGTCTTTGGGAAATGGTGTCAGATTGAGATAAAGGAAGTACTGCGCTGCGTTATTCAGTGTTACATGTGAGGGAGAGGTAGATGTACAGTATACAGGGTTGACCACGTAAGCTGGGACGGGAACTCTCGTGTGATATACTCAACCGTACACTCCCCGTTACGTGAAGTGGATCAGCCACATAAACCCTCACACATCATGCAGACGTATCTCCATGGCACGTTCAACGTAAAAGGAATAAGAAAAAAATCCACAAGTAAAAGATCGCTCCAAACCAATCTACACCATTTGACTCAGTAGGTTAAGCTGGCTTTGCTATCCACCACTCTAACTCCACCATCCTTACATGCAAACCAGGTGTGCTTCGTAAGATCTCCAAATATCTCTCTTGTGTGTTTCCTTAAAATATCCCTAGCTCTCAGTGACTCATTCCCTGAGTATGTCCATATTCTACTGCATTTCGCAATATACTTCTGCAGTCCATCATCCACTGTACTTTCCAACTATCAAATTTTGCTTCCACATCTTAATACTCCAAAGAACTTTTCTTAAATTGGCAACATATTACACGTCCAATCTGTAAAACGAAAAAAAAATCTGTGTTTCTTAATTCTACTTTTCTAACTTATTGTTGACTCTGTCATTTCGATACAATACAGTTGAAATCACCGAAATAGCCTTCGGATGTAACCTCCCTTCATTCGCCAGACCTTAAAGAGCACCATCTCTTTTTCCTCGATTTCTCTATACTTCTCATCTCGTTCCCATCCCAGCCGCTCTCTCCAGTCACCCAACTAAATTCATTCACAGTTTCCACATTTTCACGGATCATACTTTAGTACCACTACACTGGAAGCACTACCCTGAGGCTTTCCATCTCTCTCCTTTGGTAGACCCTTTCTCCTACTGGCATTATTTCCAGGCTCCTTCCCCTAGTCCATTTCAACAGAAAGATATGTTCTTTTCTTATCTCACCAACAGAAGAATGTAATCCTCATAAGGCACCTCAAGCAGCCAATTCGCACTTTCATCTGTATAGCCTTATCCATAAAGATATCATACAACAATGGTAGCAGTTCATAATTCTTGCAAACTTTCACATTCATTTCAATCCATTTAGCACAACAGCATTAGCACATAAGCACCACTTCCATTACGCCTACTCTTAACTGCATTCAGTGGTCTTCCATACACGCCATAAATGGTAGACTCCCAAAAGGCCTCGCCTAAATCTTATGACTTCGTTAAAGGCGGGAACACAAAGTGAGAAGTGAATATTTTGAAGGTTTGTTGAATGTGTTTGATGATATGAGGTGTTTTGGTTGGGGCGCTGTGCGAAGTGAGAGGGTCAGGGAGAATGGTTTGGTGATCAGAGAAGAGGTAGTGAAAGCTTTGCGGAAGACTAAAGCCGGCAAGGCGGCGGGTTTGGATGGTATTGCAGTTGAATTTATAAAAAGAGGGTGACTGTGTTGTTGATTGGTTGGTAGGGATATCTAATTTATGTATGGATCATGGTGAAGTGCTTGAGGATTGGCGGAATGCATGCAAAGTGCCTGAGAAGTGAGTCAGTTGTTGTTCGCTGATGATACATCGGTGGTGGCTGATTCGGGTGAGAAACTGCAGAAGTTGGTGACTGAGTTTGGTAAAGTGTGTGAAAGAAGGAAGCTGAGAGTAAATGTGAATAAGAGCAAGGTTATTAGCTTCAGTAGGGTTGAGGGATAAATCAATTGGGAGGTAAGTTTGAATGGAGAAAAACTGAAGGAAGTGAAGTGATTTAGGTATCTGGAAGTCGATTTAGCAGCGGATGGAACCATGGAAGCGGAAGTGAGTCACGGGGTGGGGGAGGGGTCGAAAGTTCTGGGAGCGTTGAAGAATGTGTGGAAGGTGAGAACGTTATCTCGGAGAGCAAAAATGGGTATGTTTGAAGGAATGGTGGTTCCAACAATGTTATATGGTTGAGAGGCGTGGTCTATAGATAGAGTTGTGCGGAGGAGGGTGGATGTGTTGGATATGAGATGTTTGAGGACAATATATGGTGTGAGGTGGTTTGATCAAGTAATGAAAGGGTAAGAGAGATGTGTGGTAATATACAAAGAGTGTGGTTGAGAGAGAAGAAGATGGTGTATTGAAATGGTTTTGTCACACTGAGAGACTGAAAGAGGAAAGATTAACAAAGAGGAGATATGTGTCAGAGGTAGAGGGAACGAGAAGTGGGAGACCAGATTAGAGGTAGAAGGATGGAGTGAAAAAGATTTTGAGCGATCGGGTTCAAAACATACAGGATGGTGAAAGGCGTGTAAGGAATAGAGTGAATTGGAACGATGTGATATACCAGGGTCGACGAGCTGTCAGTTGACTGAACCAGGGCATATAAATCGTCTGGGGTAAACCATGGAAAGTTTTGTGGGGCCTGAATGTGGAAAGGGAGCTGTGGTTTCGGTGCATTACACATGACAGCTAGAGACTGAGTGTGAACGAATGTGGCCTCGTTGTCCTTTCCTAGCGGTACCTCGCGCGCGCGCGGAGGGAGGGGGTGCCATTTCATGTGTTGCGGGGTGGAGACGAGAATGGATGAAGGCAGCAAGTATATATATGGAAAGAGGGGCAAGTATGAAGTCTGTTGGGGATGAGAGAGCTTGGGAAGTGAGTCAGTTGTTGTTCGCTGATGATACAGCGCTGGTGGCTGATTCATGTGAGAAACTGCAGAAGCTGGTGACTGAGTTTGGTAAAGTGTGTGAAAGAAGAAAGTTAAGAGTAAATGTGAATAAGAGCAAGGTTATTAGGTACAGTAGGGTTGAGGGTCAAGTCAATTGGGAGGTGAGTTTGAATGGAGAAAAACTGGAGGAAGTGAAGTGTTTTAGATATCTGGGAGTGGATCTGGCAGCGGATGGAACCATGGAAGCGGAAGTGGATCATAGGGTGGGGGAGGGGGCGAAAATTCTGGGAGCCTTGAAGAATGTGTGGAAGTCGAGAACATTATCTCGGAAAGCAAAAATGAGTATGTTTGAAGGAATAGTGGTTCCAACAATGTTGTATGGTTGCGAGGCGTGGGCTATGGATAGAGTTGTGCGCAGGAGGATGGATGTGCTGGAAATGAGATGTTTGAGGACAATGTGTGGTGTGAGGTGGTTTGATCGAGTAAGTAACGTAAGGGTAAGAGAGATGTGTGGAAATAAAAAGAGCGTGGTTGAGAGAGCAGAAGAGGGTGTTTTGAAATGGTTTGGGCACATGGAGAGAATGAGTGAGGAAAGATTGACCAAGAGGATATATGTGTCGGAGGTGGAGGGAACGAGGAGAAGAGGGAGACCAAATTGGAGGTGGAAAGATGGAGTGAAAAAGATTTTGTGTGATCGGGGCCTGAACATGCAGGAGGGTGAAAGGAGGGCAAGGAATAGAGTGAATTGGAGTGATGTGGTATACCGGGGTTGACGTGCTGTCAGTGGATTAAAGCAGGGCATGTGAAGCGTCTGGGGTAAACCATGGAAAGCTGTGTAGGTATGTATATTTTGCGTGTGTGGACGTATGTATATACATGTGTATGGGGGGGGTTGGGCCATTTCTTTCGTCTGTTTCCTTGCGCTACCTCGCAAACGCGGGAGACAGCGACAAAGCAAAAAAAAAAAAAAAAAAAAAAAAAAAATATATATATATATATATATATATATATATATATATATATGTATATATATATATATATATACATATATATATATACGGAGGATATGGTGTCAAGCGCTTTCGTATAATTACTGAGTACAGATAGAACCAGAATCTAATAGACCAGCCTCCACTGGGCGGAGTCGGTGAAGGAATTAAGAAACAGGTGAAGGGATTAGGAAGACAGATCATCCTCGACCACCTCACTTCTCTCAAGTTACAACTTCAGGTTAACCAACTCCTGGGAAACATATATAAATTCTTTTTCACTTATAAAGTTATCTGATTTGAACAAACCATTTTGAAACGACTCAACATTATTTCTATCCATTACTGAGTTATTGTATGTAATAATTTTAACACAGTTAACACAATTTGATCACCATAGTATTTGAGGCGGACAAACAGTGCAGTGGATTCTTAACCATATTTGTCACTATTCTACTGTAGTTTAACCTAGGTACAAAGAATGTTATCAGTGTGAGTAATGTAAAGCTCTGCACACTCTTCACAGGAAACATTATATATATATATATATATATATATATATATATATATATATATATATATATATATATATATATATATATATCATCCTGGGGATAGGGGAGAAAGAGTACTTCCTACGTATTCCCTGCGTGTCGTAGAAGGCGACTAAAAGGGAAGGGAGCGGGGGGCTGGAAATTCTCCCCTCTCGTTTTTTCTTAATTTTCCAAAAGAGGGAACTGAGAAGGGGGCCAGGTGAAGATATTCCCTCAAAGGCCCAGTCCTCTGTTCTTAACGTTACCTCGCTAACGCGGGAAATGGCGAATAGTATGAAAGATATATATATGTATATATATATATATATATATATATATATATATATATATATATATATATATATATATATATATATATAGACGATCAACGGTGGAGTAAACCGGCCTGAATTATCTTCGGCTGTTCCACGCTACTCATCACCTCCACTCTTCACCCGTCGCCTGTCAACCGTTTTCCTGGCGGTCAGTTGGCGCCGTCTCGCTCTATCCGGCTGTAGCCAAGGCACAGGAGAGTCTGCTGCCACTACTACCTTATCTTCAGCAACGTGACGTTGTGCGACGTTCGAACCCCGAGTCTTAAATGAGGTCATACCATGGAAGCCTGAAATTTCAATCGCCGTGGGCCCAAACACTTCACGCCGATTTTGAGCAAGATTGTGAGCACAATGAAGGATAGTAACACTGTAGGCCTACCTATGGGAGTTCTCTGTTCTACTTACGTTATACTGACATCATGTTTCCCCCATCTAGAATCAGTAACTTTATTGATTGAACAAGTAATGTTTAGTTTATCTGCGCGCAAGTTGCCCATCGCCCTATATTCACTATCTACGTCACCTTGTATGCTCCTCGCTACGGCGTCTTGAAAGTCATATTCCTGGCTTAGTATACCCAGTGAAAGTGCGATTAGATTACTCTTACCTCGAGGCTGAGTAACTCATCTAATTACTCTGATTCAGGAGGTAACCTGATTAATTACTTTGATTTAGAAGCAAGGAGTATGTATTTAATCACTCTGATTTTAGAACTAAGTAATTTTTCTAATTACTCTTATCTAGGAGCTAATCAATTTATCTAATTACTTTGATCTAGAAGCTTAAGTAACTTATCTAATTACTCTTATACAGATGGTACGTGCTACGCTTATTTACACTGCCCAGAATGTGTATTATTGAATTATACTGTCCAATATACTGCTGTCTGTCATGCTTAAGGGAATGTTATATTCTGCTATGTTTCATTCATTAATCTTACTTTCCTTCATATCTGCTCGCTGTTTCCCGCGTTATAAAGATAGCGCTAGAAACAGACTAGGGAAAACCCTTATTCGCTCACATCTTTTCTAAAGAAGTCATGTATAACGCTAAAAACCACAGCCCCTTATTCACAACCAGGTCCCACAAACCCTTCCGTGGTTTCCCCCAGCTGCTTCATATGTCCTAGTTCAGTCTATTAACAGAATGTCGCCCCCTGTATACATCTCTCCAGTTCACTCTATCTTTTGCAAGCCTTTCGCCCTCCTGCATGTTCCGGCCCCGTACATTTTGAATCCTTTTCACTCCATCCTTCCCTTTCCAATTTGGTAGCTTCTTCTTCTTGTCCTCTCCACTACTGACACGTATATCCATTTTGTCATTCTCTCCTCACTTATTTTCTACATATTCAGTGACAAAAGCTAAGTTTATATTAGCTGCCAGTGCATAGACTGATATGATATAGAAAACTGAGTCCTTCAGTAATGTTAAAACTGATCACGTCATTTATCTCTTTTTTAATCTAACTTCGCAGTGTTGCAAGTTAGATTTTAACTGAAGTTAGGTTAGTTGTGTGTGGGGCTGCGATTTTTCTAACTTCCTGAGGAGACCAGGTACCTCTACTTGACGTAGGTGGATTGAGAGAGCATTTTCTTTTTATTTCCTAGTTTTCACACACACACACACACACACACACACACACACACACACAGAGACACACATATATATGTATATATATATATATATATATATATATATATATATATATATATATATATATATATACATATATATATATACATATATATATATAAATATATATATATATAAATTTATATATATAAATATATATATATATATATATATATATATATATATATATATATATATATATATATATATATAAATTATCTCTTACAGTAACCATCTATTTATACAGTATGGGGAGTAAGTTTTACACTTGTGGGGCCCCATCTCTTAAACATTCCCTGTCATACAACCCTTTAAACAATTATATTGTCCCCCTTAATCATGTCTTCTGTCACTCTTGTTCCATATTTCTTCCACTCATGTTATAAAAGTGCCTCTTTACGTCTATTTTGATACGTTTCTCGCTCCCTATCAATGTCATTTCCTCTGCTTCCTCTATCCTTACATCTCTCCAGGAACTGTTTACTGTCCACTTCATCCAACAGATACACTTGTTTACACCAGTGTTTACTGTGCCCTCCTGCTCTGCACACACCAGTCCCCATACCTTGATTACTGTTGTCTGATACGGCCACATGGGTTTCAATGAATTTGATTCAATTAGGATTAACGATCTCTGTGATGCTCTGGCCTCAATCCTTCATTTACTACAGTTCAGAGACATTACAGTGACCTGGTACCTTGATCCACTGGGATTAGATTCGCCATATGAAGCCACTGCCATCAAAATATAGCATCATCATATAACCTCAGGAACCCAGGAACCTCAGTGATCCTACAATTCCAAGACTGCGATACAGTAATTAGCAGGAACAGGTTGGACTCCTTTGAAGGGAGGAATCTTACCGACGAGACCGTATAGTCTTTCGTCAGCTGACGAAGATAAAACCCCATCAAAGGTAATATTAAGCTTGCAGTGTAAGCTTAAGCCACCTATCTATCAATCAATCTATCTATCTATCTATCTATCTATCTATCTATGTATTTATATCTATCTTTTATACTTTGTCGCTGTCTCAAGCGTTAGTGAGGTAGCGCAAGGAAACAGACGAAAGAATGGCCTAACCCACCCACATACACATGTATATACATACACACCACACACGCACATATACATACCTATACATCTCAACATATATATATATATATATACACATCTTTTTCTTTAAAACTATTCGCCATTTCACATGTTAGCGAGGTAGCGTTAAGAACAGAGGACTGGGCCTTTGAGGGAATATCCTCAGCTGGCCCCCTTCTCCGTTCCTTCTTTTGGAAAATTAAAAAAAAAAACGAGAGGGGAGGATTTCCAGGCCCCCGCTCCCTCCCCTTTTAGTCGCCTTCTACGACGCGCAGGGAATACGTGGGAAGTATTCTTTCTCCCCTATCCCCAGGGATGATATATATATATATATATATATATATATATATATATATATATATATATATATATGAAATGACAACCCCCTCCCCCCGCATGTGCGCGTGGTAGCGCTAGGAAAAGACACAAAGGCCACATTCGTTCACACTCAGTCTCTAGCTGTCATGTATAATGCACCTAAACCACAGCTCCCTTTCCACACCCAGGCCCCACAAAACTTTCCACGGTTTACCCCAGACTCTTTACATGCCCTGGTTTAATCCGTTGACAGCACGTCGACCCCGGTATACCACAGCGTTCCAATTTACTCAATTCCTTGCAAGCCTTTCACCCCCCTGCATGTTCAGGCCCCGATCACTCAGAATCTTTTTCACTTCATCTTTCCACCTCCAATTTGGTCTCCCACTTCTCGTTCCCTCCACCTCTGACACATATATCCTCTTTGTCAACCTTTCCTCACTCATTCTCTCCATGCGACCAAACCATTTCAAAACACCCTCTTCTGCTCTCTCAACCATACTCTTCTTATCACCACACATCTCTCTTACCCTTTCATTACTTACTCGATCAAACCACTTCACACCACATATTGTTCTCAAACATCTCATTTCCAGCACATCCACCCTCCTCCGCACAACTCTATCTATAGCCCACGCCTCGCAACCATATAACATTGTTGGAACCTCTATTCCTTCAAACATACCCTCTCCAAGATAACGTTCTCGATTTCCACACATTTTTCAACGCTCTCAATACTTTCGACCCCCTCCCCCACCCTATGACTTACTTCCGCTTCTATGGTTCCATTCACTGCCAAAACCGCTCCTAGATATCTGAAACACTTCACTTCCTCCAGTTTTTCTCCATTCAAACGTACCTCCCAATTGACTGGTCCCTCAACCCTGCTGTACCTAATAACCTTTTACTCTCAGCTTTCTTCTTTCACACACTTTACCAAACTCAGTCACCAGCTTTTGCAGTTTCTCACTCGAATCAGCCATCAGCGCTGTATCATCAGCGAACAACAACTGACTCACTTCCCAAGCGATATCATCCACAACAAACTGCATACTTGCCCCTCTCTCCAAAACTCCTGCAGTTACCTCCCTAACCATCCCATCCATAAACAAATTAGACAACCATGGAGACATCACGCACCACTGCCGCAAACCGACATTCACTGGGAACCAATCACTTTTCTCTCTTCTTACTCGTACACATGCCTTACATCCTTGATAAAAACTTTTCACTGTTTCTAGCAACTTACCTCCCTCACCATATACTCTTAGTACATTCTACAGAGCATCTGTATCAATTCTTTCATAAGTCTTCTCCAGATCCATAAATGCTACATACAAATCCATCTGTCTTTCTAAGTATTTCTAATAAACATTCTTCAAACACCTGATCCACACATCCTCTATCAGGCACTTCACCATGAACCATACATACATTGAACATCCTTACCAACCAGTCAACAACACATCCATCACAATTTTTCCACTGCAATACCATCCAATCCCACCGCCTTGTCAGTTTTCATCTTCCGCAAAGCTTTCACTACCGCTTCTTTGTTTATCAAACCATTCTCCCAAACCCTCTCACTTCGCACACCCCCTCGACCAAAACACCCTATATCTGCCACTCTATCATCTAACACATTTAACAAACCTTCAAAATACTCACTCCATCTCCTTCTCACTTCACCAGTACTTGTTATTACATCCCCATTAGCCCCTTCACCGATGTTCCCATTTGTTCTTGTCTTGCACACTATATTTACCTCCTTTCAAAACATCTTTTTATTCTCCCTAAAATTTAATGATACTGTCTCACCCCAACTCTGATTTGCCTTCTTTTAACCTCTTGCACCTTTCTCTTGACCTCCTGCCTCTTTCTTTTATACATTTCTCAGTCATTCGCACTACTTCCCTGCAAAAATCGTCCAAACGCCTCTTCCTTCTCTTTCACTTGGCAACAATCATACTTCTTCATCCCACCTCTCACTACCCTTTCTACTCTGCTGACCTCCCACCTTTCTCATGCCACAAGCATCATTTGCGCAAGCCATCACTGCTTCCCTAAATGCATCACATTCCTCCCCCATTCCCTTTACGACATTTGCCCTCGCCTTTTTCCATTCTGCACTCAATCTCCCCCGATACTTCCTCACTCAAGATAATGATCAGATATTCCTCCAGTTGCCCCTCTCAGCACATTAACATCCAAAAGTCTCTCTTTCACGCGCCTATCAATTAACACGTAGTCCAATAATGCTCTCTGGCCATCTATCCTACTTACATACGTATACTTATGTATATCTCTCTTTTTGAGCCAGGTATTCGCAATCACCAGTCCTTTTTCAGCACATAAATCTACAAGTTTTTCACCATTTCCATTTACAACACTGAACACCCCATGTACATCAATTATACTCTCACCTTTGCATTCAAATCACCCATTACTATAACCCGGTCTCGTGCATCAAAACTGCTAACACACTCACTCAGCTGGTCCCAAAACACTTGACTCTCATGATCATTCTTCTCATGACCAGGTGCATATTCACAAATAATCACCCATCTCTCTCCATCCACTTTTAGTCTTACCCATACCAATCTGGAGCTTACTTTCTTACACTCTATCACACACTCCCACAACTCCTGTTTCAGGAGAAGTGCTACACCTTATTTTGCTCTTGTCCTTTCACCAACTACTAACCTTACTCCCAAGACATTCCCAAACCACTCTTCCCCTTTACCCTTGCGCTACGTTTTACTCAGAGCCAAAACATCCAGGTTACTGTCCTCAAACATACTACCTAATCTGAGCCTTCGGGGAGGATGAGCACTCCCCGCATGACTCCTTTTGTGTCCCCTTTTTTAAATATATATATATATATATACATATATATATATATATATATATATATATATATATGTATATATATATATATATATATATATATATATATATCATTATCATACTTTGTCGCTGTCTCCCGCGTCAGCGAAGTAGCACAAGGAAACAAACGAAAGTATGGCCCAATCCACCCACATACACATGTATATACATAAACGCCCTCACACGCACATATACATATCTATACATTTCTTCGTATACATACATATACATACACAAACATATATATGTATACACATGTACATATTCATACATGCTGCCTTCATCCATTCTCGCCGCCACCCCACCACACATGAAATAGCATCTCCCAACGAGGTAGCGCCAGGAGAAAACAAAAAAGGCCTCATATGTTCGCACTCAGTCTCTAGCTATCATGTGCAATGTACCGAAAACACAGCTTCTTTTCCACATCCAGGCCCCACATACCTTTCCCTGGTTTACCCCAGACGCTTCACATGCCTTGGTTCAATCCATTGACAGCACGTCAACCCCGGTATACCACATCGTTCCAATTCACTCTATTCCTTGCATGCAATTCACCCTCCTGTATATTCAGGCCCCGATCACTCAAAATCTTTTTCACTCCATCCTTCCACCTCTAATTTGGTCTCCCGCTTCTCCTTCTTCCCTCCACCGCTGGCACATATATGCTCTTTGTTAATCTTTTCTCACTCATTCTTTCCATGTGTCCAAACATTTCAACACACCCTATTCTGCTCTCTCAACCACACTCTTTTTATTACCACAAATCTCTCTTACCCTTCCATTACTTACTCGATCAAACCACCTCACACCACATAATGTCCTCAGACATTTCATTTCCAACACATCCACCCTTTTCTGCACAACCCTATCTATAGCCCATACCTCGCAACCATATAAGATTGTTGGAACCCCTATTCCTTCAAACATTCCTATTTTTGCACTCCGAGATAACGTTCTTGCCTTCCACACATACTTCAACGCTCCCAAAACCTTTACCCCCTACCCTACCCTGTGACTCAATTCCACTTCCATGGTTCCATCCGTTGCTAAGTCCACTCCTAGATATCTAAAACACTTTTTTTTCTCAGTTCAAACTTACCTCCCAATTAACTTGACCCTCAACCCTACTGAACCTAATAACCTTGCTCTTATTCACATTTACTCTCAACTTTCTTCTTTCACACACTTTACCAAACTCAGTCACCAACTTCTGCAGTTTCTCACCCGAATCAGCCACCAGCGCTGTATCATCAGCGAACAACAACTAACTCACTTCCCAAGCTTTCTCATCTACAACAGACTGCATACTTGCTCCCCTCTTTCTCTATACACACACACAGACACAGACACACACACACATATGCATATATATATATATATATATATATATATATATATATATATATATATATATATATATATATATATATATATTCTTACTTGCTCGCCTTTATCCATCCTCGGTGGCACCCCGCCCCGCAGAAAACAGCATCACCACACTTCAGCAGGAGTTCAAATAACTTACTTTACTAAAACTTTGCAGTACGTTACACGTTTCACGGAGGAAATCCATTTCATCAGGCGTAAACAATTCACAGAGTTCCAACTCCCAACACAAGCACACAGCTCTGTACACCCTCTTACCTCCATGATAAAGTAAAGACTATAATATGTCCATGGTCAATTGTTAGAGGGAGAGTGGGAGGTGTCTTGTGGTCAAGTGGGGTTTTGCAAGGGTGATTGGCCTGTGTAGCGAGATGCGTGTTCAGCTACTTTCCTTACGATATTCCGTCTTTTACACATACAAAGGAATACAAAGGAACTCAGACAGCAACAAACCAATTCCTCCCACCCAAACCACTCCATATCTAACCATCAGTCACCAAGTAGAAATGAAATGATCATTCCTGCCTCACACTTCAGCAACCTCTAATCACAGATCCCCCTAAACTCCTCAGATATGTAACGCTGATAAAACACATACTCATCAGAAACAACTCGTCAAGAACTAAACATGCACTCTCCCAACAGTCTTAAACTCTACTCTATTACACATACACACATAAGATGTAACACTTCACACATACACCCACCCGATGTAACACTCCACACATACACCCACCCGATGTAACACTCCACACATACACCCACCAGATGTAACACTTCACACATACACACACCAGATGTAACACTTCACACATACACCCACCCGATGTAACACTCCACACATACACCCACCAGATGTAACACTTCACACATACACCCACCAGATGTAACACTTCACACATACACTCACCAGATGTAACACTTCACACATACACCCACTAGATGTAACACTCCACACTTACACCCACCAGATGTAACACTGCACACGTACACCCACCAGATGTAACACTGCACACGTACACCCACCAGATGTAACACTCCACACATACCTCCATCAGATGCAACACTCAACAGAAAAACGTGCATCGCATTTTACCATGTACGTTCCCCATTACCCATCCTGTCGCCACTATCAACACCACTTCATCATGTCATACCTACGATGTATCTTCTAAAACAAAGACAATGAACACTTACTGTTCAATTGCCCTGCATTCTCCGCACCTAATCGCATACACAAATTCAGTGGACTTTATGAACTATGGTTTCATCCAGTGAACTTTAGTTCCCATTGCCCGATTGTTGTAAATTTGAAGATGTTGATGGTTGTAACAAAACAAAGGCCATGTTCGATTTCTGGGGTTCAGTCCCCTACTTTTTTTCTGGAAAATATACAATCTGGTAAAGTGAGACAATTTGCAAAGGTAATGTGATATCAAGATTGAAATTCAGCATACGACTCGTATTGAAAAGTATAAGTGAATGGCGACAAAAGTTTAAGTAAATAGTGACACAAGGTTGTGAGTGCTTGCAAGTGTAAATAAAACATGTAAAACGGGGTCGAATTTCCAAATGTGCACAAAAGCTAGATTACAACATATTATTTGCTTCACTACTAAGCCAAAAAGAACCAATTTTCAAAGTTAATAAAAAGTTCGACTGAAACATATCATCTGATTCGTATTGGAAAGTAGAAGAGGAAAATGTTGATATATAAGGTTACTAATCCTAACTAATAAGAAATAACAGGCGCAGATGTGGCTAGTGTACAACAGAAAGGTTGTGATATATGATATACCACTGTGATCCTATCATGCTCCCGCAGCTGGAGCCCATGACTTGTTCATCATATACGAAAATATATGTAAACTGGTATTTACGTTCCCTCGTGGTTTGGTCTCCAGCTCTCTTAACTAAGTTTTCTCACAAGTTACCCATGACCTATGACGTCTATCGTTTTAGAAAGTGATCTGAGAATGTCGTACGTTTCTAAGAACGTTTCCTTATCAGATGCTGTTAACATAGACCCACGGCGCTAACACAACGACACCTGCTTCAAGCAAAAGAGTCCTGAAACGCACGCCATTTCTAACAGAGATTTCTCAGGTGTCATATCGGTACATCAGTACCTCGAGAGGAACATATGGCGTAGGTTAAACATATGCGTCATTTATAACATAAAGATCAGATAGAAAGTTTAAAAGATATAGTACTAAGAAGAGAAACATCATAAATGGGTAATCCTGCAATCACAACAGAGCATAATTCAGTACTCACCATATCCCACTGCACAGCAACATTGGTTCCTAAAAAAAGAAAGAAAAAAAATTCAATCCAGTACTCCTAAATAATTTTCGCATTCTGTTTTACCAATAGTAATATTGTCTTGTTTGTAATTAGTTTTCCTGTCTTCAACCACACTAAGTGTTGTGCATTCATCTGTGTTAGATTCTATTTTCCATGTACCCGCCCATTTTGATAATCTATTAAGCCCCTCTGCAAATTCCCTGAATTCTCATCGGAGTTAATTACGGCCCCTATTTTTGTATCATCGGCAAATTTAGTGAAGTCGCTGGTTATTTCCCATATCCAAATCGTTAGTATATATAACGAACAAGATCGGTCCCAAGACTGACCCATGAGGAACACCACTGGCTCCATTGCCTAGTCTGATGTAACTCCGTTGATGCATACACTCCGTTTTCTGTCAGTGAGCCACACCCTAATCCAATAAAATAAATAAGTCCCGATGCCGTGTGCTGCTATTTTCTAAGCAGACGCTCATGAGGTCTGAGTATACAATATCATAACTCTTACTCTGATCAACAGTTTCAGATACTTTACTTAAGTCAAACTTATATGGAATATTTTACCTGTGGCTTGATGCACACCATGAGATAATATCTACCAGTACATTAAAGAACATAAATGCGAAGTCAATACATATAAGTGATGAAGAATTTCGATAATATATTCAGAAACCTTTTAATATCTAAGAAGGACTGGTCTCGCCAGTCTTATAAGTAATGATTGCAATATTCCTATATATATATATATATACATATATATATATATATATATATATATATATATATATATATATATATATATATATATATATATATATATATTTTTTTTTTTCTTTTTTCATACTATTCGCCATTTCCCGCGATAGCGAGGTAGCGTTAAGAACAGAGGACTGGGCCTTTGAGGGAATATCCTCACCTGGCCCCCTTCTCTGTTCCTTCTTTTGGAAAATTAAAAAAAAAACGAGAGGGGAGGATTTCCAGCCCCCCGCTCCCTTCCCTTTTAGTCGCCTTCTACGACACGCAGGGAATACGTGGGAAGTATTCTTTCTCCCCTATCCCCAGGGATAATATATATATATATATATATATATATATATATATATATATATATATATATATATATATATATATACACTTTGCTTATGGCCTTTGTGTAGCATTGAACAACTGGTGGTCTGTATGATGACACGAGTGGTTGTAGGTGACCGGATGTAAAGATCCGTCAAAGAGGCTCACGCGGCCGTAGGTTTCTGTTGGTGCTACCAACTTTACATATTACTGAGGATCTATATGTAGGAGATGAGAAATGAATGGAGAGAGAGAGAGAGAGAGAGAGAGAGAGAGAGAGAGAGAGAGAGAGAGAGAGAGAGAGAGAGAGAGAGAGAGAGAATCAAGGAACGTTTACGGTTTTCAAAAATTCATTTTCTTCAGTGTCTGTCTTTTTTTCATTTAGCGTTTAGAGTGAATTTCCCTTTGCTTTGAAGGGAATATCTAGATTACCAAAGTGAGACAATATTGTGTTATTATTTGTAATGATAATAGCTGGATCCCAGCGTGGCGAATATCGCTGTGTGTGGTGAGTAAGGAGAATATCCTGGCCCTAGCTGGGGAGGATATTGGTCTGCAGTAAAGACATCCGACTTACCCAGAGCGAGAGTATTGTGAGGCAGGTTCCAGGGGGTATTACTGTGGCTCGAAGTGAGAACGTTTGGCCACAAAATCAGCAACGTAGGAAAAGATTTACAGGCAATTAGCCAGCCTCGCCGGGACTCATAAAGAACGGGATTGGTGTAATAACATTGAGTGTGAGGCTTGCCAGCACCATGCAAGGTTCTGCCACAAGAGATGTAAGATCTTGGCCACATGCTGCATGCTTTATACATGTACCTGTGAAGCCCCCGTGCACCAAAGTGGTACATGAATAAGAGCACATTGAATATCTACATCCTCTCGACAGGTCAAAAAACCTACAACTGAGTACAAGGGCTCTTCAGGGAAAGACCGAGGTTGAGCGCACAGGTTCGAATCCTCGTCACAGCAGTCGGTCCATAGTCAACTCGGCTGCTGATCCTCCAATCGGGGTTAGTCAATGAAATGGGCGCCTGGCTTGGGCTAGAGTATATATATATTTTTTTTTTTTTTTGCTTTGTCGCTGTCTCCCGCGTTTGCGAGGTAGCGCAAGGAAACAGACGAAAGAAATGGCCCAACCCACACCCATACACATGTATATACATACACGTCCACACACGCAAATATTCATACCTACAAAGCTTTCCATGGTTTACCCCAGACGCTTCACATGCCCTGATTCAATCCACTGACAGCACGTCAACCCCGGTATACCACATCGATCCAATTCACTCTATTCCTTGCACGCCTTTCACCCTCCTGCATGCTCAGGCCCCGATCACACAAAATCTTTTTCACTCCATCATTCCACCTCCAATTTGGTCTCCCACTTCTCCTCGTTCCCTCCACCTCCGACACATATATCCTCTTGGTCAATCTTTCCTCACTCATTCTCTCCATGTGCCCAAACATTTCAAAACACCCTCTTCTGCTCTCTCAACCACGCTCTTTTTATTTCCACGCATCTCTCTTACCCTTACGTTACTTACTCGATCAAACCACGTCACACCACACATTGTCCTCAAACATCTCATTTCCAGCACATCCACCCTCCTGCGCACAACTCTATCCATAGCCCACGCCTCGCAACCATACAACATTGTTGGAACCACTATTCCTTCAAACATACCCATTTTTGCTTTCCGAGATAATGTTCTCGACTTCCACACATTCTTCAAGGCTCCCAGGATTTTCGCCCCCTCCCCCACCCTATGATCCACTTCCGCTTAAATGGTTCCATCCGCTGCCAGATCCACTCCCAGATATCTAAAACACTTTACTTCCTCCAGTTTTTCTCCATTCAAACTTACCTCCCAACTGACTTGACCCTCAACCCTACTGTACCTAATAACCTTACTCTTATTCACATTTACTCTTAACTTTCTTCTTTTACACACTTTACCAAACTCAGTTACCAGCTTCTGCAGTTTCTCACATGAATCAGCCACCAGCGCTGTATCATCAGCGAACAACAACTGACTCACTTTCCAAGCTCTCTCATCCACAACAGACTGCATACTTGCCGCTCTTTCCAAAACTCTTGCATTCACCTCCCTAACAACCCCATCCATAAACAAATTAAACAACCATGGAGACATCACACACCCTTGCCGCAAACCTACATTCACTGAGAACCAATCACTTTCCTCTCTTCCTACACGTACACATGCCTTGCATCCTCGATAAAAACTTTTCACTGCTTCTAACAACTTGCCTCCCACACCATATATTCTTAATACCTTCCACAGAGCATCTCTATCAACTCTATCATATGCCTTCTCCAGATCCATAAATGCTACATACAAATCCATTTGCTTTTCTAAGTATTTCTCACATACATTCTTCAAAGCAAACACCTGATCCACACATCCTCTACCACTTCTGAAACCACACTGCTCTTCCCCAATCTGATGCTCTGTACATGCCTTCACCCTCTCAATCATTACCCTCCCATATGATTTACCAGGAATACTCAACAAACTTATACCTCTGTAATTCGAGCACTCACTCTTATCCCCTTTGCCTTTGTACAATGGCACTATGCACGCATTCCGCCAATCGTCAGGCACCTTACCATGAGTCATACATATATTAAATAACCTTACCAACCAGTCAACAATACAGTCACCCCCTTTTTTAATAGATTCTACTGCAATACCATCCAAACCTGCTGCTTTGCCGGCTTTCATCTTCCGCAAAGCTTTTACTACCTCTTCTCTGTTTACCAAATCATTTTCCCTAACCCTCTCACTTTGCACACCACCCCGACCAAAACACCCTATATCTGCCACTCTATCATCAAACACATTCAACAAACCTTCAAAATACTCACTCCATCTCCTTCTCACATCACCACTACTTGTTATCACCTCCCCATTTGCGCCCTTCACTGAAGTTCCCATTTGCTCCCTTGTCTTACGCACTTTATTTACCTCCTTCTAAAACGTCTTTTTATTCTCCCTAAAATTTAATGATACTCTCTCACCCCAACTCTCATTTGCCCTCTTTTTCACCTCTTGCACCTTTCTCTTGACCTCCTGTCTCTTTCTTTTATACATCTCCCACTCAATTGCATTTTTTCCCTGCAAAAATCGTCCAAATGCCTCTCTCTTCTCTTTCACTAATAATCTTACTTCTTCATCCCACCACTCAATACCCTTTCTAATCAACCCACCTCCCACTCTTCTCATGCCACAAGCATCTTTTGCGCAATCCATCACTGATTCCCTAAATACATCCCATTCCTCCCCCACTCCCCTTACTTCCACTGTTCTCACCTTTTTCCATTCTGTACTCAGTCTCTCCTGGTACTTCCTCACACAAGTCTCCTTCCCAAGCTCACTTACTCTCACCACCCTCTTCACCCCAACATTTACTCATCTTTTCTAAAAACCCATACAAATCTTCACCTTAGCCTCCACAAGATAATGATCAGACATCCCTCCAGTTGCACCTCTCAGCACATTAACATCCACAAGTCTCTCTTTCGCGCGCCTATCAATTAACACGTAATCCAATAACGCTCTCTGGCCATCTCTCCTACTTACATACGTACACTTATGTATATCTCGCTTTTTAAACCAGGTATTCCCAATCACCAGTCCTTTTTCAGCACATAAATCTACAAGCTCTTCACCATTTCCATTTACAACACTGAACACCCCATGTATACCAATTATTCCCTCAACTGCCACATTACTCACCTTTGCATTTAAATCACCCATCACTATAACCCGGTCTCGTGCATCAAAACTACTAACACACTCATTCAGCTGCTCCCAAAACACTTGCCTCTCATGATCTTTCTTCTCATGCCCAGGTGCATATGCACCAATAATCACCCATCTCTCTCCATCAACTTTCAGTTTTACCCATATTAATCGAGAATTTACTTTCTTACATTCTATCACATACTCCCACAACTCCTGTTTCAGGAGTAGTGCTACTCCTTCCCTTGCTCTTGTCCTCTCACTAACCCCTGACTTTACTCCCAAGACATTCCCAAACCATTCTTCCCCTTTACCCTTGAGCTTCGTTTCACTCAGAGCCAAAACATCCAGGTCCCTTTCCTCAAACATACTACCTATCTCTCCTTTTTTCACATCTTGGTTACATCCACACACATTTACACACCCCAGTCTGAGCCTTCGAGGAGGATGAGCACTGCCCGCGTGACTCCTTCTTCTGTTTCCCATTTCAGAAAGTTAAAAAATACAAGGAGGGGAGGATTTCTGGCCCCCCGCTCCCGTCCCCTCTAGTCGCCTTCTACGACACGCGAGGAATGCGTGGGAAGTATTCTTTCACCCCTATCCCCAGGGATAGGGATATATATATATATATATATATATATATATATATATATATATATATATATATATATATATATATATATATATATATATATATATATATCCCTATCCCTGGGGATAGGGGTATATATATATATATATATATATATATATATATATATATATATATATATATATATATATATATATATATATATATATATATATATATACACACACACACATAAACACACACACACACACACCAGCCGCCACTGGGCGGGGTCGGTGAAGGAATCAAGAAACAAGTGAAGGATTAGGGCACAGGTCACCCTCGACGACCTCGTCTCTCTCAGTTCACGATAACCTATGGACAATCTATGTTCTGGTAAGCAATGTTAAACATTTTCCCACCTATATTGTTATCTGATTGATGTAGACCAACATTTTGATTCACATTGTCATGTTTGACCAGACAAGATTCAACAGTACTTCTCTCCTGTACTGAGATATTGTATGTGATAGTCTTAGCAGTGCTCTCATCAGTCTGGCGATGAATATGTCTGAAGATGAACCATCTTGATCATACCAGCCTAGCACTATTTCTATGTTGTTTAACCTTAACACTAAAAACATTACTAACTTGACCAATGTAAAACTGATGACGCTCTCTGCATGCAATCCTTCTGAACTTTCTAATAAGACTTTCCTTGAAAGTATAAATATTCCTGAAGACTATATTAATATTAAAAGTTTTAACTAAACAGAGACATAAAGCATGTTATCATTACAGGATAATATCAACAGTTTTTTGTTCACAAATGGTTCTTTAGGATGAACATTTCCTTAACTCAGCTCATAATCTTGATGGAGGCTTCTTACACTGTTCAATCTATAGAACCATTAGTGATGAGAAACGTAATGATATTATCCTATTGTGAGAACTTGCTTCATGTTCCTGTTTTGTTGACGTTAATGTGATCAAGATGACCCATCATGATGCTGTTAAGTGAGTAAATGGATTAGTATGATTACTGGAATACTGGTGATCTGTTTATATGATGACTTCCCTTCCAGTAGAGCCTGGGCGACCGACGCCTTTCTTTCTATTTGAGCTAATGACGTCCATTGATCAGATTAAGGTTACCAGGAACTGTTGTCAGAAATTGAGGACAGCACTCACCTCACAGCTGCACCTGATTAACCAGTTGTTCCTAATTACTGTACTGTTTAATCTGTACATAGCCAGGTGTGGGACTAAGGCTGCACCCAGACCAGCGCTTCCTGTGTACACAGCCAGGTGTGGAATACACTTTGCGATCAGAAGCGACAACAGTACTGAGTAAGGAGGTAGATGGATTCTTATATTTTTCTAAACTGGCTCCAGTCCTCCATACAAGCGTACAAACCAAATATACGTACAAACATACATACAACCCTACATACAAACCAAACATACATACATATACACATATTGGAAAGGATCACAATTTTTGCGCGTGATCAAGATATTCCTATGAGTCCACGGGGAAAATGAAACACGAAAAGTTCCCAAGTGCACTTTCGTGTAATAATCACATCATCAAGGGAGACACAAGAGAGAAATATAACAGACAGTTGATATACATCGAAGAGACGAAGCTAGGACGCCATTTGGTAAACATGTCAAATGTTTACATAGTGTGTTTCAGTCGTCCCTCAATACCCTGACTGGACTCCTTTGGAATTAAAAGCTATCTGCATTTACGGTGACAGCCTCGTCAAGGTGACTTTTCATTCGTGGTGTACCAGAGAGCAGGCGGAGTCCGGTAACACCCATACCTTCATACATACGTGCATACTTATAATGGAAAGTGTATCTGATGTTGTTGGACAAAGCTTACTAAGAAGATCTCGACCATTCTTTCCAGAGGTGGACATGATAGCAAAGAGGGAAAGATAAGGCAAGGAGAGGGAGAACTGACCCTCTGTGGAGAAAACAGTAATTGAGTTTCAAGAAATAGTGGAGGATGGCCCATTCAGGTGGTACATAATGGGAAAAGTAACTATAGGGAGGTATTACATCGTTACGTTATTATAAGATTCCCAAAATTGCACGATCCAGAACAGATATACAATGACAACAATGAAAAAGCAGGCAGGATGGTGATAAAACTGTATAGTACTCACTTCTCAGAAATAGTAAAGTAATGGTAATGAGGAATTTTGATAATGAAGAGAAAGACTGGGTTTGATAATGAAGAGAAAGACTGGGAAATTTAGAAATCTCATGGTGATAGGGAGTCATGGAGAGAGAAGGTTTTAGTGTATACAAGAAATTTTCCTTTACAACTATACTGATGAGCATACTAGGATGAGAGGGCCTAACATTCTATCATTACTAGATCTTCGCACATAATAGTATGAATATTGACAATAGATGATACAACTGTTGGAAAAAGTGATATGAAAAGAGCAGTTGTCAGACAAGACCTAAAGACGAGATACAATCGTGGAAACTACACAAACCTTAACGATTTCTTTGGTAACAGATTGGGAAATCGAGTGCAGTAGCCAGGAACCATGGCTTTATGGTGCGAGGCTCCAAAGAATTTATTGTGGATGGTTCAATAAAAGATGTCATGAAGCTCAAAATTTACGACATGTGCAGTGGCCAAGATAGAACTCTAGTCGGCTTGCATTTGCAAGGTATATGAAAACAAGGAACATGTAAACCATGGATAAGAAAGGAGGAACGAAGAAACTGTGAAAAACGAATCCGGAGAAAACCCAAAACCTTACCATATCATCATTGAATTCAATGTAAACGCTATGATGCTGACGGAGACCAGCACCAGTGGGGTACTCATCATATCACCCACCTTCACCGAGACCACTTCTCACCCCCCAGCCTCCACTCACCGACGTCCGTCACCACAATCACCGTGCACCAACATGTGCTCCTACACACAGATGCAAGAAGAGGCCTATACCTAGCATTGTGAACAACACAGACAAACTATGAACAAGGGCAAAGCCAAGCAAGCAAATAACTTACTTTTCCCTTAGTTATCTAAATGTCAACTACTATATTAACGTAACGCAATGAACGTGAACACAATCACCATCCAGTGTTCACCACTGAACACATAACGTGTGGTAACCGCAATATTACTGTAACATTACAAATGTGTAACTTTTCATCACGTAATCTTTAGCCAATCACCACTCAATGCCTAAAGTAAAAATAAGAGAGTTTTCTTCGTAAAACTTCCTGTACTGTGTAGAGATATCCAGCCTCATCCTAAATCTTCAGCTCTGTTGTGACTAATTAACTGGTTATCAATATAACCTCAGAGTTCTGATATTTCCCAGCCGTAATTCATTCAGCCAAATGCCTTCCTGAATTCAATAAACTGATCTCTACTCTCTTTATTTTGCATACACATATAAATTCATATATACAATAAACAGATATTCATATAAAAGTGCGCTTTTCAAACCAAAGATAAACAAGCATTTTGAAATCCTCCACTACTTACTCTCTTTCTCTCTCTCACTCTCTTTCATTTTGTTCTACTTGACTCTACCATCAGTTTTAAACTATATTTATAATCTCCCTTTTAACTGCTGCATTCGGTACCACCAGTCACAATGCAATATGCATAAATATATTTTTGTAGCAGTGTCACACGCCCGTGTCACTACAGAAGCAAACCCCTAATTTCCCCCTCAAGACTCATGTTTAGCTTCAGGGAAACTTTCCCTCACAATATGAATCGTCGTTACACACACACACACACACACACACACATGCCAGATTTCCTCCAAGATAAGAAAATACGATTAATATTGTGGACCATTAGTATGACAGATGGAAATGTCTTCAGTGATGGGAGTGTTCATTCTCCCAGCATCAAGCAGGGTACAGTATCATTTTCTCTGCTGCCTGAATATAAACACTGCATTAAGTCATCTGCCAACGTCCCAAGGATAACGTGTATAAACAATGGTCCAGAAATCACGTTCGGGATAACATATGCAACATATCGTGAGCCTTTGTATATACAGTAACCATCATGTACTGCACTAGGACTACGGCACAGAGACCAATAAATCTGGCTTTCCAAGTAAATGCTTTTAATCTATTTAGCCGAGCTGATGCGAAACAATTTATGACTGCCATTCGTATCTGCAATATGAAAGCGATAGCTTTATTCCCATCTGCTCTGTGAACATTTTAGACCAAACATTTATCTAAACACTTTAAGAGATTGGGGAATTTTTTCTTCCTTTGGCTGGCAACAACACCCGTGTTTCTTATGTCAGGTTAATATTGTGGATGGATCTTTGATATGCGTCCTTGTATTTCATGAAATTTTGAAGCTGGTTGTGGCACCATTCAAAACGAGGAACTCAAGTGTCGGGTCCGAATTAAGATGCAGTCATCTCTCAGATCTGTAGGTTTTGCCAATCTTTTCGTCACTGTTTGTTGAAAAGGCATTGCAATTACGGTTTCGTCACTAATGGTTTTGAATTTTGAGGTATCGTTCGCAAGACTGAGAAAGGTATTGAAGTAAATAACAAAATTTATGCGTAGATTCAGTTATGAGGAACAAATGATTTTACAGAAGAGGCATTCTCGAATAATGCTGATAATAAGAAACGGGAAAATAATATTTCTTCGTCAATGTTACATCATACAGAACTTCGGGTGCCCGCGTTTTTTGCGATGAACTTCAGCATTTATTTATCTTACTATTGAATCATATGTTAAGAGTACATTGGCAGATGATCAATAAACGAAAGACTGTACTGATAATGCGGAAGTGACATACAACAAGGTAACAGGTAACGTGGACACTAGAAGGTTAGTGTGTAGCAGCGGGGAGTCGGTGATCGCTTAAAAGACTACTGAGCGGAATTACATTTTTTGTCATTTCTCATTTTCTTTTCTTTTTTTTTTTTTTTTTTAGACAACCCAGTCGTGGGCCAACCAGGCCTCCTGTTGTCTGTCTTTCTCATGTAAACTCATGTAAACAGGGCATCTTGGTGTCCAGCAGCAGGACAAGATAAGTGGATAAGTGTAAATAAATGATAAATGTTATTTTTCGTGAGTGGCTGGGGAGAAGGATGTTCTGGGTGGAGAGAGACTAGAGGAACAAATATCTGAGGAAGATCTTGGGATATTCATACAACACACTTCAGCATGTGGTAGAGTAGTAAATATGTCTGACTGGAAGACATGAAAACAACATTAACGTCCATGAACGGATATAAGTTGAAGAAACTATATATATATATACACGAGACTGCAAAGCTTGATTTTGGTGTCTCATTCTGGCCTGTTATGTAATAAAGTATATACACAAATTGGAACGAGTGCTAAAAGCAAGCGCAGCGAGAATGGTACTGGAGCTGGTTAGTCTAGTGCATAAAAAGAAGCTGCAGATACGAGAAATACTTTCCTTAAAAGCGAGAAGGTCACGTGTGGATCTTATTACTATTCAATAGACCAACTGACTCGAATAAACAGATTTTCTTGTTTTTTAAGCTGGTTTGGTGAAGGAGGAATACATGGCTGAAGAATTGGTAAGTGATCAGTGAGAAAGGATTCAAGGAACTATATTTTGGAAATAGAAAAACGAACAAGTGGAGTTTATGAGTGAGAATGTACTGTACAAGGATACTGAATATTCTAAAAAGCAAGTCTCACATAATGTATACATTTAAGAGGCGAGACAATATGAGCATTTGCTTACTTTTTACAAACAGGTAATTATAGATTCGTAATTCAAGCGTATTGCCAATGAGAAAAATTCGCACTTTTTTCGAGGTGAAATGGAACCTTTTGATAGAGAGCAAACATGGCCGCTGATATGTTAATTCATTCACTGGTTCCAAATATGATCGCTATTTTGATGTGGGCGATCATGCGTACGAGGTACTGCAGGTTGAAGTGAGATACACCGATAATGAGAGTAGCGAAGGCCGTGTGTCATGGCAATTGTTAACATCATACATTTAGTATTTTTCGTCGTATTGCTCTGAAACTCGTATATCATACTTAGAATATGTTGTCGACCACCATAAACATTGAAGATTTAGAGGTAACTAAAATGCTGACCCAGTAGTCACCAGTCCATGAAATACGCTATTCTGTGTGACAGTACGACACAGCAACACCCTCCTTATATTCATGTAGTGGAAGATGGAGCAGTTCACATTCAACTTCAAATCTTTAGTAGCAATCGTCTGGTGCCACGCTCTTTGTTACACGTGAATGGATCACCCTGGTATATCAAGTTACCTCCGTGCGTATTCTCCACCGCGTCCTACCGCTACCCACATACTCGACAGCGAAGGCCTCTGTGATCTCATAACATCAATTGACATTCATCTTCATTCCACGACAGCATGCCAACGGTTACAATAACTCTCTTAGGACTTATGATCGCGTGAACGATCCGGCAATAACGGTTAGAAGCTTAGAAAATGGAACAACAAATTCTGGTCAAGCATAGTCTTGTCACACCTGCCCAACCATTAGGGCTTCCGGAGCGGTAGAGGAAGTGCGGACCTGGTGGTTGGTTTAAAGAATCTGTGTGAGAAGTAATTAGAGAAAGAGAAGGATATATACATGTGGCATTTATGGGTCTGGAAAAAAGCGTATGATAGGATTCACAGTGATGATCTTTGAAAAGTATTACTAGTATACGGTGACGGAGGAGAGCTACATGAAGCAAACTTTCCTTCAAGAAAGAAAAACGTTTGCGCGAATAGGAAGAGAGGAGGACGAGTGGTTCCAGGTGAAGAGGGGTCTGCTGCATGGGTATGTGATGCCATCATGGCAATCTAATAGGTTTAAGGATGTGATGGTAAAGAAGGTAAATGCAGGGGCTCTGGAGAAAGGGTCAATTCTGTTTTCTTTTCAAAGGGGGTGAGATTATTTCTGTTTCTCAATGACACTTTACTGGTGTTTGAGCTAAGGAGAGTGTGAGAGGAGGATGTTCACAGCTGAAGTAAATAAAGTTATGATGATTAGTAAGGGAGAAAGGCTGGTTGGCTGGAGTACGAGTTTCAGTGGAGAAAATTTGGAAGAAGTAGAGAGTTTCAGATTCCTTAGAGCTGACATAGCGAGAGATGGAAACATGGGTAAGCCATAGGTTGGGCGAGTGGGCAAAAGTCCTGGGTGCAGTGAGGAGTGTGTGGAAAGAGATGTCACTTTGTATGAGGGTAAAGATGGGTATGTTAGATGGCAAACAAGTCCCGATTGAGTTGTGTGGGTGCGAGGAACGTGTCATCAATAAAAGAGAAAAGTACGGGGGAGTATGAATATGGTGGAGATCAAATATATGTGGGCAATACGTGATGTGAGTAGTGCTGACAGTGCAGTAAGATGAGTATGGTTGAGAGATGGAAAAGGTGTTCTGAAATGATCTGGACATATGGAGAAGATGAGTGAGGAAAGCCTCTCTGACTTGTGTAAGTGTCAGAAATGAAGGATGCAAGAAGGGGTGAGGTGGGGGTGGGAGGTTAGAGATGGAAGAATGAACTGACAGATGGGTAGAGTGACTGGGACCTCAACATGAAGGAGGGTAGAGGCGTGCATGATGGGTTAGAGCCAATTGGAGCGATGTGCTACACACAGGCCAACGTACTGTCACTTGTCTGAATAAAAAAGCATGGATGAGATGGTCAGGGAAAAGAACAGAAAGGTCTTTGTGGCCTGGATGGAGACAGGGGCTCTGGTTTCCGTGCATTACATTTAATAGGATGAGAGCGGATGAGGCCATTCTTCAACTGTTCCTGGGGCTACCTCACAACTCGGGAAACAGAGCACAGGTCTGAAAATAGAGGAAGAAAGAATATATATATATATATATATATATATATATATATATATATATATATATATATATATATATATATACAAAATTTCCTGTGTGGATGGGATGGCCAGGGAGGCAAATGCTAATCTTGGAGAGAGAGGGGGGAGCATGCAGTCTGTGAGAGATATGAGGGCCAGAGAGGCGAGTCAGATGTTGCTTGCTGATGATAAAACACCGGTTGCAGATTCCAATGAGAAAGTGCAGAAAATGGTGACCGAGTTAAAAAGAGTGTGTGAGTGGTGGAAGTTAAGATTAAATGTGAATAAAAGCAAGATTATTAGGAATAGCAGGGTTGAGGGAGAGGTTAGCTGGGACGTGAGTTTGAAGGAGAAAAGTTGGAGGAATCGAAGTATTTTGAATACCTGGGAGTGGATATGATAGTGAGTGAAACCATGAAGCACTGTAGATTATGTGGAAAGAAAAACGTTTCCGAGGGTGAAAATGGATATTTTTGAAGGTATAGGAGTCCCAGAAATATTATATGGATGCGAGGCATGGTCTATAGATAGGCAGTGCGGAGGAGGGTGGATGTGTTGGAAATGAGATGTTTGAGGACAATATGTGGTGTGAGGTGGTTTGATCGAGTAAGTAATGAAAGGGTAAGAGAGATATGTGGTAATAAAAAGTGTGGTTGGGAGAGCAAAAGAGCGTATGGTGAAATGGTTTGGACATATGAAGAGAATGATTGAGGAAAGGTTAACAAAGAGGATATATATGTCAGAGATGGAGGGAACCAGGAGATCAGGGAGACCAAACTGGAGCTGGAAGAATGGAGTGAAATTGGAATGATACGGTATAGTGGGGTAAACGTGCTCTCAATTTACTGAACCAGGGCATGTTAAGCGTCCAGGGTCAATCATGGAAAGGTCTTTGGGGCCTGGTAGTGGACAGGGAACTCTGGTTCTGGTGCATTACACATGACAGCTAGTGAATAGATGTGAGTGAATGTGGCCCGTCTTCGTTTGTTCTTGGCGCTACCTCACTAACGCAGAAAAAGGCGATCAAGTTTGATATATAAATATGTGTGTGTGTGTGTGTGTGTGTGTGTATGTGTGTGTGTGTGTGTGTGTGTGTGTGTGTGTGTGTGTGTGTGTGCGCGCTTCTTGCCAAATGGAGAATGAAATACGAAGATCTGATTTCATGAGTGTATTCACTTCACTGGGATACAGATAATGAACACAAGGTAGATTTCACAGACATATTATGCTATATGGTTTAGGCTAAGCGTGTGACCTTAGCGGGTGAGGGTTAAGTGATGGTCAGGTATGTGACTACAGCAAGGGTCAGGTCACGGATTAGGTCATAACCCTGTATATGTTGACAATTCATATATTCATGAAGGGATCTGACATGTATATAGCATATGCCAAGTCTGATACTGAGACTGTTCTGAAAGCTGTGTTTGGTAATTCTCTGATGATTATATCTTCAGTTGAATGAGAAGATGCAATCTTCTGCGCGTTGATCTAGTTAATACGGTGGCTGACCTCTCGCTTATGCAGGAATAGAACACTTGGTTCTTGTCCAACATGACCATTATACTGATGATGCGTTATTCTTAGTTTTTCTTTCCACTTTGTCAAGAGTAAGCTGTGTTGTATTCTTACCATGGTATCTAGAAAGCTTGAATATCGTAATCTTCAGGAAATGTTTGCAGTCCTTAAAGGCAATACTAATATCAAATTTCTTAAGTCGCTGGGGTAATCCTAATACGTTGTAATACGGCAGTACCAGAGGACATTCAGTGCTATAAGTTACGCTGATTTTCGGGTAATGAAATACATTTCTGGCACTGTGCTAAGATTTATCAATGAACGCTAGGGCACTTTAAAGGCGATGCAATGTCATAATTTCTCTCTGATTCCACAATCAAGAGATTTGTGACTACATTTTTGGTACACACGAAATAACATCAAGGTAAGCACAGATTGTTTTGGTTTATCCTGGTGAGTTGCGTAGAAGTGTATATATGAGCAGACATTTGTATGTTTTTTATAAGTGTTGAAGTTGAACTGGTTCAAATTTGACACAGCCAGACACAAAAATGGCAAGGTACCATCACACTTTTTCTTCACGTGCAAACTTTATAGAAATAATATGCTGTCAATGGGAGACTATAGCCGATGTCTTAATTATTCAGCAATATGCATATTACTTCATCTACATAACGAAACCATCTGGCTCCTGTGGGTGTGACGCTGGGGAGAGGTATGACTTCGATGAACTTAACGTAGAGAGATTACTGAACACGGTGGAGAGGGGAGTGTTGGAGACTGCGTACGAAGAAACAGATAAGCAGACTCTCCTTCATACCCTTGAGTCTGTTTACTCACATCGAACCAATAAAGCTCTCCATCAAAGATGTCAAGTTTGTGTTCATTAATGAGTACTACCCACAAAGACTAAACGATGAAAAATTCTCTTTCTGCTGTGATGAGTCATCTCCACAACGTTGCGTTCTTCAAAGTTCAACTTCCTCCCAGCGACATCCACACAGGCAGGCGCCACATGGTTTCGTTATGTGAGTGACGTGATTTACGTATGGCCGAATCATGAAAACATCGCTGATTTTCTTCCTATTTTCTACAGCCATGTTACTTCTGTAACATTTGCCTGAGCAGGAGAGAATGAGGGTTCCTCGCCTCTTCTGGATGTCATGGTACACAGACTTATGAACCAGTTCAGATTCAGCATTTCCAGAAAATCTACAAATGTTTGTTGATTTATACACTTCTACTCAACCCACCAGGATAGAATAACATAATCAGCATTTACCTCAGTATTACTTCGTACGTACCGTATCTGCAGTCCAGAATTTGTTGATGGTGACATCAGCAAAATTTATGCAATTGCATCGTCCTTAAAGCACTCCACGACCTTCACTGACAAATCATTGTACAGTGACGGAGAGATATGTTTCAATTCAAATCCGAGGAAACCTTCTATCACTATAAACCTTCCAGTACCACCTTATCAAAACGACTTCCTCAGAATGTCTCAAGTACATATAGAATCTTATAGCAATATCACTTGCTCGTATAAACACTCGAATGAAAATTCAGATGGTGGTGTTTACCAGATACCATTCATGCAAAGGGTGTAATAATGTTTACTTGAGAAAAGTGGAAAGAAATGAATTCAAGATTAAAACAGCATCGGTTTTGTGTTTGTCTTCTATTGTGCTCTATTCCTACATATGCGAAACTTCAGACATATATAGCTCAGAATAAGGTATCTTGTCAATCAACTACACTTCAAAATATCACAGAATCTAACATTATCAGACTCAGTCTTCCAAAGAATATTAACAACAGTCTATGCATATATAAATCACATCCTTTCATTACGAAAAGGATTGTCATCATGTATAATTTCATGAGCAAATCCATGGCCTGACCCTTGCCTTCGGGGACCAAAATTCTTACTTGACCTTCGCCTGACTCTCAAGCTCCCTTGACCTTCGCCCCCTCGTCCACTCTATGGCTACCTTCCGCTTCCATGGTTCCATTCGCTGCCAAGTCCACTCCCAGATATCTGTAACACTTCACTTCCTACGAGTGCTTTCCATTCAAACTTACATCCCAGCTAACTTGTCCCTCAACTTTGCTAAACCTGGGAACCTTGCTTTTATTCACATTTACTCTCACTCCTTCGTGTCACACACTCTTCCAAACTCAGTCACCAATTTCCGCAGTTTCTCACTCGAGTCAGCCACCAGTGCTGCATCATCGGCGAACAGCAACTGACTCACTTCCTAGGCCTTCTTATCCCTCACAGACTGCATACTCGCTCCTCTCTCCAAGACTCGCATCTACCTCCCTCATCACCACATCCATAAACAAATCAAACAACCATTCCACACTCCTGCTGCAGACCAACCTTCACTTGGAACCATTTACAGCCCTCTCTTCTTACTCGTACACATGCCTTACATTCTTGATAAAATTTTACACTGCTTCAAGCAGCTTTTCTCCAGCACCATATACTCTTAATACCTTCTACAAAGCATCTCTATCAATCCTATCATATGCCTTCTCCAGATCCATGAATGCTACACACAAATCCATCTGTTTTATAAGTATTTTTCACATACATTCTTTAAAGCAAACACCTGATCAACACATCCTTTACCAACTATGAAACCACACACACACACACACACACACACACACACACACACACCTATGATATATATATATATATATATATATATATATATATATATATATATATATATATATATATATATATATATATATTCCTATGAGTCCACGGGGAAAATGAAACACGAAAAGTTCCCAAGTGCACTTATAAATATATATATATATATATATATATATATATATATATATATATATATATATATATATATATATATACATATATATATACATATACATATATATATATATATATATATATATATATATATATATATATATATATATATATATATATATATATTTTTTTTTTTTTTTTATTTTGCTTTGTCGCTGTCTCCCGCGTTTGCGAGGTAGCGCAAGGAAACAGACGAAAGAAATGGCCCAACCCACCCCATACACATGTATATACACACACGTCCACACACGCAAATATACATACCTATACATCTTAATGTACACATATATATATACACACACAGACACATACATATATAACCATGCACACAATTCACACCGTTTGCCTTTATTCATTCCCATCGCCACCTCGCCACACATGGAATACCATCCCCCTCCCCCCTCATGTGTGCGGGGTAGCGCTAGGACAAGACAACAAAGGCCTCATTCGTTCACACTCGGTCTCTAGCTGTCAGCTGTCATGCAATAATGCCCGAAACCACAGCTCCCTTTCCACATCCAGGCCCCACACAGCTTTCCATGGTTTACCCCAGACGCTTCACATGCCCTGATTCAATCCACTGACAGCGCGTCAACCCCGGTATACCACATCGATCCAATTCACTCTATTCCTTGCCCGCCTTTCACCCTCCTGCATGTTCAGGCCCGGATCACTCAAATTCTTTTTGACTCCATCTTTCCACCTCCAATTTGGTCTCCCGCTTCTCCTCGTTCCCTCCACCTCCGACACATATATCCTCTTGGTCAATCTTTCCTCACTCATTCTCTCCATGTGCCCAAACCACTTCAGAACACCCTCTTCTGCTCTCTCAACCACGCTCTTTTTATTTCCACACATCTCTCTTACCCTTACATTACTTACTCGATCAAACCACCTCACACCACACATTGTCCTCAAACATCTCATTTCCAGCACATCCACCCTCCTGCGCACAACTCTATCCATAGCCCACGCCTCGCAACCATACAACATTGTTGGAACCACTATTCCTTCAAACATACCCATTTTTGCTTTCCGAGATAATGCTCTCGACTTCCACACATTCTTCAAGGCTCCCAGGATTTTCGCCCCCTCCCGCGACCCTATGATCCACTTCCGCTTACATGGCTCCATCCGCTGCCAGATCCACTCCCAGATATCTAAAACACTTTACTTCCTCCAGTTTTTCTCCATTCAAACTTACCTCCCAATTGACTTGACCCTCAACCCTACTGTACCTAATAACCTTGCTCTTATTCACATTTACTCTTAACTTTCTTCTTTCACACACTTTACCAAACTCAGTCACCAGCTTCTTCAGTTTCTCACATGAATCAGCCACCAGCGCTGTATCATCAGCGAACAACAACTGACTCACTTCCCAAGCTCTCTCATCCACAACAGACGGCATACTTGCCCCTCTTTTAAAACTCTTGCATTCACCTCCCTAACAACCCCATCCATAAACAAATTAAACAACCATGGAGACATCACACACCCCTGCCGCAAACCTACATTCACTGAGAACCAATCACTTTCCTCTCTTCCTACACGTACACATGCCTTACATCCTCGATAAAAACTTTTCACTGCTTCTAACAACTTGCCTCTCACACCATATATTCTTAAAACCTTCCACAGAGCATCTCTATCAACTCTATCAGATGCCTTCTCCAGATCCATAAATGCTACATACAAATCCATTTGTTTTTCTAAGTATTTCTCACATACATTCTTCAAAGCAAACACCTGATCTACACATCCTCTACCACTTCTGAAACCACACTGCTCTTCCCCAATCTGATGCTTTGTACACGCCTTCACCCTCTCAATCAATACCCTCCCATATAATTTACCAGGAATACTCAACAAACTTATACCTCTGTAATGTGAGCACTCACTCTTATCCCCTTTGCCTTTGTACAATGGCACTATGCAAGCATTTCGCCAATCCTCAGGCACCTCACCATGAATCATACATACACTAAATAACCTTACCAACCAGTCAACAATACAGTCACCCCCTTTTTTAATAAATTCCACTGCAATACCATCCAAACCTGCTGCTTTGCCGGCTTTCATCTTCCGTAAAGCTTTTACTACCTCTTCTCTATTTACCAAATAATTTTCCCTAACCCTCTCACTTTGCACACCACCACGACCAAAACACCCTATATCTGCCACTCTATCATCAAACACATTCAACAAACCTTCAAAATACTCACTCCATCTCCTTTTCACATCACCACTACTTGTTATCACCTCCCCATTAGCCCCCTTCACTGAAGTTCCCATTTGCTCCCTTGTCTTACGCACTATATTTACCTTCTTCCAAAACATCTTTTTATTCTCCCTGAAATTTAATGATACTCTCTCACCCCAACTCTCATGTGCCCTCTTTTTCACCTCTTGCACCTTTCTCTTGACCTCCTGCCTCTTTGTTTTATACCTCTCCCACTCATTTGCATTTTTTCACTGCAAAAATCGTTCAAATGCCTCTCTCTTCTGTTTCACTAATAATCTTACTTCTTCATCCCACCACTCACTACCTTTTCTAATCAACCCACCTCCCACGCTTCTCATGCCACAAGCATCTTTTGCGCAAGCCATCACTGCTTCCCTAAATACATCCCATTCCTCCCCCACTCCCCTTACCTCCTTTGTTCTCACCTTTTTCCATTTTGTACTTCCTCACACAAGTCTCCTTCCCAAGCTCACTTACTCTCACCACTCTCTTCACCCCAACATTCTCTCTTCTTTTCTGAAAACCCCCACAAACCTTCACCTTCGCCTCCACAAGATAATGATCAGACATCCCTCCAGTTGCACCTCTCAGCACATTAACATCCAAAAGTCTCTCTTTCGTGCGTCTATCAATTAACACGTAATCCAATAACGCTCTCTGGCCATCTCTCCTACTTACATACGTATACTTATGTATATCTCGCTTTTTAAACCAGGTATTCCCAATCACCAGTCCTTTTTCAGCACATAAATCTACAAGCTCTCCACCGTTTCCATTTACAACAATGAACACTCCATGTATACCAATTATTCCCTCAACTGCCACATTACTCACCTTTGCATTCAAATCACCCATCACTATAACCCGGTCTTGTGCATCAAAACCACTAACACACTCATTCAGCTGCTCCAAAAACACTTGCCTCTCATGATCTTTCTTCTCATGCCCAGGTGCATATGCACCAATAATCACCCATCTCTCTCCATCAACTTTCAGTTTTACCCATATCAATCTAGAATTTACTTTTTTCCACTCTATCACATACTCCCACAACTCCTGATTCAGGAGTAGTGCTATATATATATATATATATATATATATATATATATATATATATATATATATATATACATATATATATATATATATATATATATATATATATATATATATATATATATATATATATATATATATATATACATATATATATATATGGACAAGAGGAAATGTATCTGTCAAACTAAAATAATCTATGGTGTTTGCCCATACATTAGCTATTAGTAATTTAACATTTTCAGCCTCAACTGCTAGAAAATAAAGTCTGATAGGAAGAGTTGCCATAGTTCCCTAAGAAAATCACACAATGGGAAAAGTACAAATCTATCACACAAAAGATTGCCTCATTACTAATTTCTCTTGGACATAGTACATTTTCTACAGAAAAATCAACAGTGCACTCACACTTTATGATGCTAAATATTTGCAATCATCTCATCTGTTTCAGCTACCATCATATCCCCTTTCCTACATTTGGCATTTGCTCCTCTACTTGTATGGTTTGCTCTTCTCTGCCACAAAAAAACAAAAACTCTAACAGCGTTATTTCCAACCATCCAAAAAACAAATTGGTACCTGCATTAAAAGATGATGCCATAAATGCAATGCTTCAGATTTTACATGAATAAATTCCTACCACTACAAGGGCCACAAATCCAGTAAGAACATGAGTGTCTTGAAGGTGTTGTTTAATTTTCTTTGATTATATACCATATAATGTTGATGGCTTTCATGACCCTGGCACTTTCATGGCTATGGCACTCAATAGCCAAAAGAAGGAACAGAGAAGGGGGCCAGGTGAGGATATTCCCTCAAAGGCCCAGTCCTCTGTTCTTAACGCTACCTCGCTATCGCGGGAAATGGCAAATAGTATGAAAAAAAAAAAAAAAAAAAAAAAAATATATATATATATATATATATATATATATATATATATATATATATATATATATATATATATATGTTAGGGAGGTGAATGCAAGAGTTTTGGAAAGAGGGGCAAGTATGAAGTCTGTTGGGGATGAGAGAGCTTGGGAAGTGAGTCAGTTGTTGTTCGCTGATGATACAGCGCTGGTGGCTGATTCATGTGAGAAACTGCAGAAGCTGGTGACTGAGTTTGGTAAAGTGTGTGAAAGAAGAAAGTTAAGAGTAAATGTGAATAAGAGCAAGGTTATTAGGTACAGTAGGGTTGAGGGTCAAGTCAACTGAGAGGTAAGTTTGAATGGAGAAAAACTGGAGGAAGTAAAGTGTTTTAGATATCTGGGAGTGGATCTGGCAGCGGATGGAACCATGGAAGCGGAAGTGGATCATAGGGTGGGGGAGGGGGCGAAAATTCTGGGAGCCTTGAAGAATGTGTAGAAGTCGAGAACATTATCTCGGAAAGCAAAAATGGGTATGTTTGAAGGAATAGTGGTTCCAACAATGTTGTATGGTTGTGAGGCGTGGGCTATGGATAGAGTTGTGCGCAGGAGGATGGATGTGCTGGAAATGAGATGTTTGAGGACAATGTGTGGTGTGAGGTGGTTTGATCGAGTAAGTAACGTAAGGGTAAGAGAGATGTGTGGAAATAAAAAGAGCGTGGTTGAGAGAGCAGAAGAGGGTGTTTTGAAATGGTTTGGGCGCATGGAGAGAATGAGTGAGGAAAGATTGACCAAGAGGATATATGTGTCGGAGGTGGAGGGAACGAGGAGAAGTGGGAGACCAAATTGGAGGTGGAAAGATAGAGTGAAAAAGATTTTGTGTGATCGGGGCCTGAACATGCAGGAGGGTGAAAGGAGGGCAAGGAATAGAGTGAATTGGATCGATGTAGTATACCGGGGTTGACGTGCTGTCAGTGGATTGAATCAGAGCATGTGAAGCGTCTGGGGTAAACCATGGAAAGCTGTGTAGGTATGTATATATGCATGTGTGGACGTATGTATATACATGTGTATGGGGGTGGGTTGGGCCATTTCTTTCGTCTGTTTGCTTGCGCTACCTTGCACACGCGGGAGACAGCGACAAAGCAAGAAAAAAAAAACTATATATATATATATATATATATATATATATATATATATATATATATATATATATATATATATATATAGAATACTTCCCACGTATTCCTTGCGTGTCATAGAAGGCGACTAAAAGGAGAGGGAGTGGGGGGCTGGAAATCCTCCCCTCTTGTTTTTTTTTAATTTTCCAAAAGAAGGAACAGAGAAGGAGGCCAGGTAAGGATATTCCCTCAGAGGCCCAGTCCTCTGTACTAAACGCTACCTTGCTAACGCGGGAAATGGCGAATAGTTTGAAAGAAAGATATATATATATATATATATATATATATATATATATATATATATATATATATATATATATATATATGTGTGTGTGTGTGTGTGTGTGTGTGTGTGTGTGTGTGTGAATATTTATTTTTTCAACAATAATTCATGCTCTCATATAACTCAATTCTCGTGGAAACGTAAATGGAATATTCATAACGGTTGTTTACTACCGGAGGGACAGAATATTCTGTTTACCTCGTGTGTGTACTTGTACGTTTATTGATGTCTGGAGACCGTTTGATACATGTTTTGATGATCGTCTGAATGTAAAGGATACCTCGATAAGGCCCAGTAATTCTCCGTGGCTGGTGATCGAGAGATCAGAACTCCTGAACTTTACGACGAATTGAGGAGAAATGTTTTTAAGGTCATAGTAAACGTAGAGCAAATACCACGCGAACCCGTGTTTATGTCCTGCGACAATTTGTAGAAGTGATATTTACATGTTCTCGGTATTTTTGGTTCTTAGAAGTTATTGATTCTCTCACACTAACTTATTTCAACATTTTGTTTTAACAGTTTTCTTTTAATTCTTATCTTTTTGGTGCACACCATGTTCGATATGTTACATCAGTATGATACATCACCAATATTCCCGGTACCACGATACAAACCCAGATACATCACCAATATTCCCGGTACCACGATACAAACCCAGATAGATCACCAATATTCCCAGTACCACGATACAAACCCAGATAGATCCCAATATTCCCGGTACCACGATACAAACCCAGATAGATCCCAATATTCCTGGTATCACTATACATCCCTAGCATTTCCGGTATGACTATATACAAAAGTGTTCTGTTAACATTTGCGTGGTTAGGTTATACATGCCGATAGAAGGTCAAATTTACTTCAATCAAGTATGATACAGACCAACGTACGTTCATTTTTTCTCAGTTATGATATTCTTTATTCCGTTTGGTTAAACGCTCACTATGCTCTGAAATAACATGGACTCCTATAGCCTTATCGAATAGTGACAATGGATTATACTGTCAGGATCTAGTTATTTTGTATGCATACATGATTTATCAGATGCATTCCACGGTGAAAAATCCAATTACATTGCTCCACTTCCCACAGATTAATACTGCAGCTTTTAAGCTCCATCCTGAAATTCCAATGACGTGTTCCACATTCCTTACATAATGAAGTTATGGCAGAGCATTAAATCTGGCTTGGCTCTTGGAGACTCACGTAATATGGGATCCATAACAATCTTACAATAATCCATCTCTCAGTAATGTGTACATGGTTGTGTTTTATGTCAGGTTCCAGCCATCTTCATCCAGGTTTGGATGTTTCTCTGTCTGTCTGTTGCCATCAGATGAAATCCAATTTACAGAAGCTGGATCAAATGTACATCGACTCATATTGCTATGGGAACAGATTCTGCAGACCTTGGATCCTCAACCCAAACCTACAAAATGGGAAATATCGGGACTTAGTATTACGGAAAAGGCTCTCACCTGGATTCTCCAGAGCCCGCGAGAGTGTGCGAGAACAGACACATGAAGTGGTAGGCACAACCTCAATAGTCAGCGAACTCGCTGGTCATGTGGCTTTGAAGTCACCAGGCCTGTCGCACGGACTTTCTAGTGGCTCTGTATATCTCGGCAGAAGTCTCCACCGTAACGTCAAGTCTTGTCTACGTTCCTTTTCTACCGAGAGATGAGCTTTTCCAAGACTTAGACTTTACAAAAGACTTCTCCTCCGCCCGCTGGTTGGCGCTAGGAATGGTGATCTCTTTCATAATCCTTCCTAAATCGTCAATGAATCTAAAAATCAATCCCTGTGCTGGGTTCCAGGCGGCATATCCAACTTCACCTTCGGGGTCAAAATTTATGATGGATCTGTAGTTATAATGATAATACTAATAATAATGATAATGGTAATATTATTATTATCATCAATAACAATAATAATAATAATAATAATAATAATAAATAATAATAATAATAATAATAATAATAATAATAATGATAATAATAATAATAACAATAATAATCATAATGATAATAGTCATAGTGATCAGCATAATGATAATAATAGCAAATGAGTGAAAAATGCTTTAAATTCGAGACTGCCCTAACCAGCCAATAGTAAATTGTTTATGTTGTCAGAGAACCTGTCACATCAGCTGTGCAACCATGGGCTGCAACGTCATGAAAAACATCAGGCATGCCTTACAGACACACGGTAAGTACTGACTCTGTACTGCAGACTCACATCTTACTGCATTTGGAAACACTGAATGGGAAAATGAGGCGGATAAGTAAATGTTTTCAAAGGCACTACCCTCGCTCTACATCAAGTGGAAAGAGTCGCACAGCACTTCCCTTGCTGGCTCGGACGAAAAGAAAACTTAGAAGTGGGAAATGTTGTAGTGGTGAATGTTTCAGAAAACCTAGCAGGTTATGGCGCTGAGGAAATGGACGCTGAAAGTGGAGGTCAGGAAACTCCACAGAAATGAGCACAGAAGGAGACAGAAATACTGATTTAGGTATGGAAGGAGAGAGAGAGAGAAAAATGGAAGCACCGACATGATTAGACAATAAGGGATTCTGGCTCACGTATGGTAGGGGAGAGATAAAGCTGAGGTCGGGAAATCTTTAGTACAGATGTAGGTGCAGCATGGGACGTTGACGCTGACTCGGGTGTGGAAGGAATTGGTGGGGAGGAAAGTGCAAGACAAAGAACTTTCTCAGGCCTGGCCATAGACGCGGAGAAAGTGAGGCACGACACAGTAAATGAACAACACATCCGTGGGATGGATAATGCCTGCAGACTCTACGTGAGGAGATGTTGTATGTGTGGTAAGATTGGCACACCACACAGGGGAATGATACAGCTTCTACTTTCCAGAACTGTGCAGTCCCTGAGTCTAGGTTAGTCTTTCGCAAACTAGGGGGCCCGTCCCCCTTGGGGGGCATGAGTTGGGCATAGTGAGGGCGTGAAACCATGTGCTAAAAATTACGATTTTTGTGTAAAAGATCTTAATTAGGAATCTTTGAGTTTATGTAATTCAAGAAAACTCTCCCTCTAATTGAAGGTGCCACACATCCTTACAAAACCAAAATATAGCAGTCCCTAACCTTACCCGTTCTCTATCCATCACATCTCTCAGGCGTCTTGTACATGTTATGGATACCACCAACCACACTGATTCACTGCTCTTCTCTTACAACACTACCACCCACCCATCTTCCCTCACCCTCAGGTAGGTTAAGATTTATTTCATGGTTCTCATTCTATGTTTCAATCTGGTTTTCCTTTCTTTCATGGATTTTGCTTATAGCTGTGATGTGCAATACCCAGTCGTGGTCCCATGGTTTCTCATGGAATTCACCTTGTCGTTAGGTGTGTGACTGTGCGGTGTGGTGGGTGACTGTATGGTGTGGTGTGTGACTGTGTGGTATGGTGCGTGCCTGTGCTGTCGTGTATGATAGGTAAAAAGCATGACTGTCTGATGTATGACTGTGTAGTGTGGTGCTGTGCGCCTTTGCTGTGGTGTAAGACATGTTTGGTGAATGACTGTGTAATGTGTGACTTTGTGGTGTGGTGTGTGACTGTGGCATGGTGTATGACTGTGGTGTGGTGTATGACTGTATGGTGTGGTGTATGACTGTATGGTGTGGTGTATGACTGTCGTGTGGTATATGACTGTGGTGTGGTGTATGACTGTATGGTGTGGTGTATGACTGTATGGTGTGGTGTATGACTGTCGTGTGGTATATGACTGTGGTGTGGTGTATGACTGTATGGTGTGGTGTATGACTGTATTGATAATTTGCAAAAAGGTCTGACAAAGAAAAGGAAGTACACTGAAGAGTGTATCAAGTTTGGCTTCAACATTACCAAGAAGCATGGGATTGACCTCCTTCAGTGCGTCGTATGCAATGCAGGTCTCAGCAATGATGCCCTGAGACCTCGTCGTCTGGAGAGACATTTGAACACAAACCACAAGGCAACGAAAGGCAGGCCAAAGGAGTTTCTCAGAGCCAGACTTCAAGAGTTGAAACGTATGACGTTGGACATCACCGGAGCTTTTCGTCAGACGACGTTCAAAATGATGGAAGCAGCTTACGAACTGTTACTGCTTACTGCCAAAGCAAAGAAGACGTACTCTAATGGAAGGACTCATATAAAACCAAGCTTGTGGAGTGCTGCAAGTATTGTGATCGACGTCGGAGGCCAGAAAAAATAAACTTGAGTTTCAGTTAGTGATGATAGGGTGAAGTCTCACATTGATGAATCTGCAGATGAGGTACAAAACAAGTCTTGTAAACAATCAAAGCGTCCTGCTTCTTTTGGAATATAGTACAACGAAACCACTGATGTTGCCCACTGCTGTCAGTTGCTTGTTTACTCTCGATCTGTGGATGAAGGAAATGTGAAAGAAGAAATGATTTTCTCGAAAACACTGGAGACCATATCGAAGGCTTCCGATATTTCTGCAAGTTTCCGACTTCCAAGAAAATGATCTTTCATGGGAAAAGCTGGTGGGTGTCTGCACTGACGGTGCCCCAGCGATGCTTGGGTCTCGCTCTGGATTCATAAATTTCGTCAAAGAAAAGAATCAAGCCATAACTGGGACTCACTGCGTCATCCACAGAAAATCACGAGCTGTTAAGACCCTTCCAGATAGCCTGAGCAATTCATTGAATTTGGCAATAAAAGCTCTCAACTGCGTGAAGAACAGCTCTTTAAATCTACGTTTTTGCAGCTATTTGCACAGATTTGCGAGCTGATCACAAAGCTCTCCTGTTCCATAAGGAAGTCCGCTGGTACTTGAAAGATAATAAGCCGAGCCGGCTCTATGAATCTGGGGATGAATTATAAATTTTTCTTCAAAGCCAGAAAACATCTGTACGATGCGTTCACAGACAAAAAGTCCCAGCCATCACTGGTGTCCCTTGTGGGTGTTTCTGAGGTTATCAACAACCTCTGTTTAAAGTTACAGGGAAGAAATGTAAACATCAGTGCTCATTAGGATGTAATCAGAACTTTCATTGAGAAAATTCAGCTTCAGAAACGTAAACGTGTATAAGTCGGGAGCTTTTAAACTTCATCTCGGTGAAATCCCAGCTGAGTAGAAGTACCTTCTTCAGTTTGGGTTGGGAAAAAAATCTCATCCCTTGCTAAGGAATTCATGCGCTATTTTCCAGATGTCACCTTGGATAGTTCTGTTAGAATATTGGTAAAGAATCCATATAATACTGATGTGGACTCGTTACTGGACCCCTGTGCATGAAGAAGCCATCAATTAAAGTGTGACGCGAGTGTAGTAGGCAATTTTGAAACCATGAGCCTGGAAGAGTTCTGATTCCGTTTTCTTCTGCTTATCTCTAACGAGCTGGCTTGTCGACTCTCATTGTAACGAAAACAAAACAGCGCAATCGAATGACCGTAGAACACTAACTGTGTTGTGCTCTTTCATCCTTAAAATCTAGAACTGATGAGAGAATAATCCCGTTTCGTTCTTTATGAGTTTTGGTTTAATTTGGTTTTGGCTCCTGTAAGAAACAGACATATCTACATAGTACGTTTTATATACAGACATTACTTTTGTTCAATTTGTTTTCATCCATGTTCACGAGATACAATGATGAGCTAATTACCAATTAGCTGAACCTCAATAAAACTAAAACAATACAATTGTAAAATTTATCAAAATAAAAGATATGAAAGAAAAGATTTCGTGATGACCAAGAGGGAGGCGTTATGTCAAAAGGTTTGGGAAGCAGTGTTCTGAACGGTGCTTGAGCGAGTACTGTGAGAACCACCATATATCAAGGATAACGAACGACACATGTTCCTTGCGCCCATCACAACACACGTCGCTTTCTAGTCAGAGACAGAGACCAACCAGAGGCAGGGTAGAACTGCTAGAGGAAGATGTGACGCTGAGTCGCTTCTTTAAAGCGGTTAGGGAACTGAAAACATTCCGCCAAGCACGGCAGAATAGATTATATTGTCCTCCCAAAACAACAGAGACAAGTCTTGTGATTCCCTTCATATATGCCAACATACCTTGACTTAAATCACATAAAACAAATACAATCCCAAGTATAAGTGGCGAGCTAAACAAGTCAAATGCAATATTTAAAATAATCTCTGAAAAACACATCAAAGACCACAATAACAGTGAGGTGTGGATCCCATTCTACAACCTATACAGATATGACAGGACGAGATGATCATATGGAGATGGACTGTGTATAAAAGATACTCTTATGAAAACTGAACTTCCTGACCTCCTCAGACGATGTAGTAGAAACACTCATTGTTAAGGTTGAAAATCCAAACCTTGTTATTGCATTAACCATAGATCACCAGATGCTATGTCTCAAGAATTTATGGAACCAATATGGAACACAGAATCATATCTTCATCTCATCGGAATCCCAGCACATAACATACTTGTAGTGCGAGACTTCAGCCTACCACACATTAATGGAAACAAGCAGGAAAAACATCGTAGCTGAAAATGCTGACATTGGAAGCAACTCGGACGAACTGTTAAAAAAAAATTACTCAGACCATATGGCAAGTTCTCACTCAGCCAACAAATAACAACACCATCCAGAGGAAATCACACACTGATATGTGAGGTTACCATTATATACCCCTATACTCTGATCTCATCACGAGCGAAGCAAACCAAGTTTGAAGGTTAAACCATCTGGTCATAACTCATTTAACAGTGGAAGTGTTTCAGTAATCTCAGTTTTAATAGTACACGGATACAATGGTGATCAATGAGATGGACGCGACACATTGAGATACCCTGCTAAGTATCAGACACAGGAGGAATGTATAAATGACATGATCATTTTGGTACTCCAAATATGTACACAGAGAGGGAAGACAGCGGTCAAGATCTGGGTTAGAACGAGTCAGATGATTGCTCAATAGATGGCGAAAGGGAAGTGCAGATTTCTTGATAAGCCACAGCTCACTCAGCAAAGGAAAAAAGCCTATCAAGTGAATTATCGGACAATGACGATAGACTTGAAATGTCATATGAAACATACTAAGAAGAAGACAAAAAATCTGTGAAATAAGAAACGACCCAAAAAGTATTTTCTCAATTGCAAAACGCAAATTCGGGACCACAAACTCCATTGGCCCACTGAAAGCAGAAGTATTCTAACAGATGACTGCAAGACGAAGAGTGAGATTTTAAAGTAAATATGAATATGCGTTCAGTGAACTAAAAGCCACATTAAAGATAGATGATTTAATATGCGTTTTCCGAAGCCGTAATTTCCCAGGACGACACACAGCAGATATCACCATCTTAACACGTCAAGAACGCCACCGAGAGCATGGCCATGCACTGAGCCCCAAACGACGATCCACAGGTGGGGCCTGAGTCGTCGCCTTCTGGCCCTTTTACCTCCTTTCCTCAGGCAGGTTGTACAGCGCCTCCAAAAGATAGGTTTGGTCTGATCCTCCCTAAGCTTCTCCGAATGCTATCTTCCCCTTCCTCCGAAGTGACGATACATCTCTTACGATCCGTCAGCAGGACAGGGCTAGGTTACATAACCCTATTGGATCTAAGTCCATGTTCACAGGTGGAAGGAGACCTTCCCACTTTGCTGTCTATCTTCAGAGGTTGCCCACTAAAAGCTTTGTAGTCGTGTCTGCATACATGAATCTACCATACTCCGCTTTCCAATGTCTTTGTCCACAGAAAGACGCCTCCCACGGCGTCGTCGCTGTTCGACCCTACAACGATATGTGATGCTTCTGCCAAATTCTAGCTGGATGGCCACCGTCAGTGTACCACCCACGCCCTAAGCTCAGCAGAAGGAACCTCTGACCTTTAGTGCCGTGCCATGTGAGTTCCGTGGGTTGCGGAACTACTGTCTGCCCCAGGACGAGTTGACCAGTCAGCGCCGACGAGGAAGTGGCTTCAAAATCGCCGGAGCACAGGGGTAAAGTAAGTTTGTTAGCACGAGGGCCCTCGGATGGCTTGGTTGGATACCGAGCTGGGCACCAGCTTATGCATTTGTCACCCTTACGCGCCTTCAGGGACGTCCTCATCAAAGGACGGTTCACGATGTGGCTTATATCACAGACTATGTCTACGTCGGTCCCCGTATTCGAACCGGAGGTGGTTAATATCGTTCCTCTGTCTCCTTAACAGGAGCAAGATCCTCTACTGGTGGAGGGCGTCAGTCATCTGCCGCAATGGTTCATACTACGCAACCAATAAACGTCCCCCACCTACTGTCATCCCTAACGACGTCCCTGACTTCCAGTATATCAGCCACACTCGCTTCTTCTTCTCAATCTGCCATGAAGGACCTCGGGCGGAGCATTAAGAAATCCCTGGTGGGCCACTGAACTCATGCCAATCACAAAGGGTTGGACATAAGATCAACCACTTCGTTTCCACTTTCCTTCTTCAGACGAGGTTTCAATTTACTCAGAAGGAGCTCGTTGGTGACCCGTACTGATCGTCTTAGTCTCAAGCGGAGTCCTGGTCTCCCAGGGAAGCGAAACCGGCTCCAGTGATTCCAGTTCTCTCATCTATACAACGGCCTATCCAACACCGCCTCAGTGGCATGCCGTCCAATCACACCGGACGTAGAAATAGTTTGGTTGGACCAGTGTATCGGTGATTGGCGCCTTCGGGATATGAAGGGCCAACTACTCATCTTCCACCGTCGCCAGTCAGAGGACGTTCATCGAAACTTGATGAAGTGGAGACTGTTATCATTAAGTGGTTCCCCGACACTAGGGCAGGATGTTATTATTTCCACAGACTTCACTCCACACACGACTGGGATGCTTCCAAAGAGTCTGGTCCGTCCACAACCAGGCTATGCGATGCTGTCGTTGATATTGGACTGACCCTTGAAGGAAAGATCGCTCAGATTGTTTCTGAACCAGGTTCGGAGGGTCGTAGAAAGGCAATTCTCACTGAACCCCCGATGCCTCAATTTGCTAGTCTGGCTGATTGTTTGGATGAGTGTTAAGCCCGGAACGCTTTTCAGAGGCAGGCCTCGGCATCTATGACTTCTACTCCCACTGACATACGGGAGGCCAAACTGCAAATGAGGAAACTGACTCGCAAGCCAGACTGTTTATTTTTTTAGGTGCAACGCAGATTTACCAGGATGCTGGACGATAGCAAAGTCAGGAAAAATGCGGCAACAGGGACGCCTCAGATTTTGTTATTCCACTTGTCGCCGTGAGCATGTCTCCTGACCCGGATGATGCAGGACACATACAAGCAGTGTTCCGTGAAGCTGTGAAAAGAGCCAAAATGATGCAGTTGGATTATGGGCAAGGAGTCGTGCGCCAAACTGGACAGCCAGGTTCACCTGGGACTCCTGAGATGTAACCCTCTCGATTAGTTCCTAATTGATGAGGGGGAACATATAAAGTGTCTGGCATCGCAGCCTCCACAGGTAGATGTCTCGTTGCATCGTCAGGAGGTTCCCGCGAAAAGATCAAACCAGCCTACCTCCTCGGGTCGTGAGAAGCCTCCCTTTCGGAAAGACAGAGATCTCTCCTCTCGTCGCCGGTCGGTCAAGAGAGCCATAAGGACGTCGGACAGACGGCGGGATGCACAGCAACCACCTCCCAACACCGGAAAACCCCACCGTAAACAATGACACATGATGTCAATGTCGCTTTCACGGTTATCTGGGCTCCTGGAATCATTGTGCCCTCACAATGATCAAGAGGAGCTTGTCGAGGACTTTGTTAAGACGGCCACCTCTCAGAAGGCCCTCATTCTTTGGCAAGGTCTCCCAGACCACTCAGGATCACGTTTGTAAAATTTGGAAGACTTAGTGGTCAAACCCTATCGCTTTTCCCGTTTTCTTCTCCCGTACATTCACGGTGCCCGAACAGAAGTCTTCCGTAGATTTTCCTAGCGACGATTTGAATGTCTTCATCAAGCTTATCAGCACCAGGAAGGTCAAGAAGGTCTTCGTTCCCGTTGCCCGCGTCTTCTCCCCCTTCGCCTGAGTTCCTGTTTCGCAGCTTTAAATCTGGACAACGCTTATCGGTACATACCAGTTCACAAGCGGCTCAGGAGGTTCTTAGCGTTTCGGGCGAACAATGTGATCGTTCGGTTCAAAGTAGCGCCCTTTGGGCTCCCAGTGCACCGCAGGCGTTCACCGAGTCTTACTCTCTTAGCAAAGAGTCCATAAGATGATGTACCTTGACGACTGGATGATAATGGCTTCGCCTCAATCGACTCTTCATATGACCGGTACCTCCATCAAGACGTCGGAATCCACCGGGTCTCACGATAACTTCAGAAAGTTGTCCTTGGTCTCCTTCCTTACGGATGGTATGGCTCGGGAAGGAGTGGGGTGGGACAAGGTAGCTGGCGCTCTTGGCCTCTGCCGAAAACAGGAAACGCTTTCAACGTAAAATGTTTGCCATGACGGTGTCGACTACCCTTCCTCGTCGCCTGCGTGTGTGAGCCTCCCCGACTCGCTCAGTAAAGGAGCGTAAGTGATCCGCTTGAACGTGTATGGCGGGAATCGTACCTTTGGTTTGTTCAGCCAGAATCTTTCAAACCCATTTTCACGATAACGGTAACAGGAACAGTAGAAGGCTAATGTACAGCAGCGGGGAGTCGGTGATACCTTAAAAAAAAACTCCTGAGCGGAATTACATTTACTTATTAAACTTTTTTCTCTTGACCAGACAGCCCAGTCGTGGGCCAATCAGGCCTCCTGTTGTCTGTCTTTCTCATGTAAACCTTTTCCACACGAGGAAGCGACAGCGCCTACTGTCAGCAAGACCTAAATGAATCCTGCCCCAACCTGGTTCATAATGACAGACGCTTCACCATGGGCTGAGGGTTAGAGTCGTCGCAAGGTCACCAAGGGCAGGGTCAGTGGTCAGACACCTACAGGTAATGAAATATCAATGCCAAGGGGTTGATAGTCGCGTTTTTTTTTTTGTCATTTTTTCCTTTTGCTATAAGTTCCTTCAGTGCTTAACCTATCTGTCAGTTTCCCAATGGACAACAAGGTGGCGGTCCCCTGTTTCGATAGGCGAGGGTCAGCGAGGTCATTCTCTCTAAGACTCCAGTCGAAACACCTATTTCTTACGGCTCACATGAGTTCCCTCCTCAACCAGTCAGCGACGTACATTCCAGTGGCGCAGAATGTCTGGGCCAACGCCCATGCTAATCAGTGAAATGGTTACTCTTTCTACGAGTCTTTGAATCACCCATAGACATGTGGGGTCAACTGGATGCGGCTCTCCTCCCTACTCCAGTGACGCGAAGATTTCCGCTTTCATCATCAGGACTGAAGCCACGGAGACGGGGTAGCTGGACACCCTTTCCATCAACTGCAACAGGTGGTCCTTCATCTTTCCTACCCCTGCCCCTATGGAACTCCTACGAGTTCTAGTCATTGCCTCTTTCCTACCCCTGCCACTATGGAACTCCTACGAGTTCTAGTCATTGCCTCGATGTGGACCATCTAGCTATAAAGTACACAATTTCAGGCCTTCGTACCCCAGCCCCTAACCCTTGGCTTCCGCTGTCTAAAAGGCAATGACCTTGGGCACCTTGGGAAGCCCTTACGTCTTCAAGCATGGACTTTCTTTAACCCGTCCGCCAGGATCGCTTCACACCGCGGGTGGCGACCGACTTAATGAAAGACTGAGGTTGAATCGTTCATCAGACAGTATCTGTCTCGTTGCAAGACTTTGCAGGCATTCCCGAGGCAGATTATTTCACCTCATATCTCAGAAGGGATTGTCTTCCTATTTCTTTCATATCCTTTCTATGACAAGAAATAAACGGTTTTAACGATGCCTTGCCATGTAGCCGCTCTGGCTGACCCTCTCCATCATGGTTTCGGGATCAACCTCTGTCAACAGTTTCTGGATCTTCTAAAGCGGTGTTTTTTTCCACAATGTACACCAACTCGTCCGGACGATCCGATCTGGTCTCTTCAGAAAGTCCTAGGTCTTCCTCGGACACACCGCTACTCGGAAACGTATCTTCGGCGGATCTTCTGCATAAAACCCCCTTCTTCATTATTATGGCTTCGAGTCCTCCAAGATCAGAGTTCCGACACGACATTCTGCCGGGACTCGGGCCACTTCTGACGCCTATAAAGTGTTATTCGTCCTTTCAGGACGAGCGAGAAGGCCACCACTTGGTTCCTGTGGTAATTCCGGCGTAGCAGCAGGACGGAATATGTCACCTACTGTGTCCGGTCGCTAAATACCGAGAGGACAAGACGAATACTCGAGAAGCGCATGACACACTTCGCCCCTGTTCTCGGTCTAACAGATCTCACTCGAATCATCGAAGCAATGGACTCGGGCAAGCTACCGCCAACCCATGAAGCTTGCCGCTGCGCCGCTACCCTCGCCTATCTGTGCAGTCAATAACTGGAGAAAGTGCAAGTAGTATGCAATACAGAGGTTCTCAGTCTCCTTTAGCCTGAGGTAACTTGCCGTTCACGCTCGGACACTGTGTGAGGCGCTGGGGAGGAATGATGACCTCTAATGTTGCGCACATCGGGTGGGTGTCCAACGTTTACCTTCAAATTTGTCTATGGACATTCGTCTTCCCTTAATTCCAGTATGTGAAAGTCGGAAGTAACCTCACAGGAGTGTACTGCTAATGTTCTAACCTCATCATGGCCATTTTAAACCAAAAGGGGAAAACCAGTCAGCCATAGGGTTGTGGCTTCTGAGGTAAATCTGAAGATTATTGTGCGACTCGGGTCAGTGTTGGGCTATGTGTTATTTCAGGCTTCTCTCTACCGTATATACTCCTAGGTATATATGACAAATTTTCAGTTAGTATGATTATTATCTACGTGATGTAGGACGGCAGGAGGACGGTGTCCCCTCCATCTAATGAATTTGGAGGCTCTGCTCACGTTTCTCACCATGTTGTAGCAATTTCTTATATTTTACTACCTGGTGTTTAATCAATTACTTATAGATTTACATGTGTCTCTTATGGAAGAGATTACTCTTCAAAGTAGGTTTGGTTACATTATGTTTGTAATAACCTTGTTTAGCTTCGAACATGACGCATTGCTCACACTATGTTGTACTACTTAACTAACATTACCACTTGGTGTTTATTTTATCGCCGTCCTTGATGACTGTTCTCGTCCTCCTACATTTGGCAACAGCGCATGTACCTTAGTGCAGAGCGCAGGCCATGAAAATATGGGCTTTGAAGGATTGAAAAGTCTACTTTTCGTGACTCGCTGGAGCTAGTGTAATTGATCCGGCCACTCACTCTTTCAACACTTTCCCTTCCCTCCCTCCAACTGATCAGTCTCACTTGTAAATTGAAATGCCTCTTTTGGCCCAGGCAGTTTCAACTGTGGGGATCTAACAGAAAACGTGACTGGGAGAATAGAGCACGTAGAAGGGTAGACTGATGCAATTGTTCCTCTTTCTTCTTTCGCAGGAGATACGGGTAAGGTTCTCAGTGTGACCTACGAGTGAAACTCTGAAGGTCATGGATCCAAATAAAACTCCTACCATAGGTAAGAAAAGCTTTGTAACGCATTTACACTAGTTTCTACCACAGTAGCTCCAAACGTGGACTCTACTAAACTTGCTTGATAGTGCTTCTGATACAATTCTTTGAGAACTCTACTCGAAACTTGAATATATAAGATTTAGTTCTGGCTTCAACGAGGATGTCATTAATAAAACGAAGTTCAAGTTATATACAGTACGACTGGTCACAAATATAATGCTTCTCAGGTAAGTTTCAGATCTGTTTATCATGTTGGTCAACACGACGGTTGTGATAACAGGTTTAAGACACGCAATCTTTTTTTTTAATGATCTTCGTATTGCTTTTAAGATTGACTGGGGTGAAATTTTAAGTTCAATTCTAGTACAGACTGATAAATGAATCCTACAAGCGCTGTCTGGCAGACCTAGACTCTTTCAGTTTACAAAAAGATTAAAAGGTGATTTTTCAATGTCGTCAGAAAGTTGGAAGCCTTTGACAATCTTGATAGATGCAGCCTGGTAAAGCTAGATCATTTCTACTTGTAGCAACATTAGAAACTCGTATGCGAATGTTTACATCGAATGAGGTCAAGTACCTACTTCTTTTAATAGGATGTTTGACATATGGAGTTGTTTACCAGTAAGAACAGTTGGAAGTAACACCATGTATACGTTTGAGATACACTTGGACAAAACCTATGATCCCAGCCCACGACTGACTTTATTTGCACTTCCGTAGATATAAAGTTCCCAGGTAGTTCTCCTCCCTCACCTCTCTGGCTATCACAATCACCCTCGATAAGATCCAGTCGTCTGTTGCTGTTTGAATTCCTTTGAGCAAAACCACAGAGCCTATCATGGTGAATGCTACCATTGATACGTAAGGTGAGTGTCATCAGGGATAACACCATTAGAGGCTACATTGCTTGAGCTAACAACACTCAGGCTTGCACCAGTAACGTCAACACTGTCATCATACCATGGCAAGCGTCACCCGTCTTGTGTCAGTAGTGAAAAATGCCACTAACAACAAAACAATAAAGCCAACTCTATAGAGAATAATACCACATAGGATCAACATCTTTAGCATCAGTACCATAAGTATCAGATCCACTTACACCGCTACTGTGAACGCTTCCCGTGTTCACACAAAAGTCTCGACTGCCCTTAAATTCAGAATCACTTATGCTAACAACACTAAAACCATAAGCCTGATCAACACAAGGTGGTACAAGTCACAATAAAGTTAGTATTGACAGAGGATGTGACGCCATCACAGGTGATACCAATGGTGCCAACGGCTCTTTAGAGTCAACAGTAACAGTGTCACTATCACTAGTACCAACACTAGTACCATGATAGCACAGGGGTCATTATGATCATTGCTAACACGTGTACTAGGAAGGGCAGCAACAACACCCCGTCACTACCTACAATACCTGTGTTCACAATTACAATCATTTCCAGTGTCAACTCCAGTGGAACATCTCTTACTGCTGCCAGCCAGCGAGGGACGATGCATCCTTATAAATAATCTTGCTCAGAAGAAAAATTGATATGTTATTCATGTTCTACTTCTCTTCTACAAATAGTTTATGTTTAAAATGGATTTAGCAGAAGTTGATAAAAAAAAAAACACGTTTCCTCAACCACAGATGATATACCAATGTCATCTTCATTGTACATAGTGTAATGTATACTTAATTACAATAATATGTGATAGATTACCAGTCACTTCCACATGAGGTAAGACATACGATTTTATCCTACAATATCCACCCGTTCACCCTCCAGACACACGTCCACCACATACCTCACCCATGTAACCTTCCATCACAGTTTCTACACTGAATAATTCTTCGCCAAAAATTAGAATGAAAATGTTTGTTCGTCAAATGGAAAGTTGTAATCAGGAAAATGTACAAAGATTAGAATTTTATCCTATTGGCTCTGAGTATAATCATGTTACTCTACTCAGTTCTGACGTATATAAAAATCTGAAAATTTCACAATGTATCTGATGCATTTCTTTATTTCTTTCGTCAAGATATTATTCAACGTCGAAATGAAAAAGAATATAGAGTTTTGTTTGTTTATGTACTCATCATCAGCTGTTAAGGATGTCTAATATTTTTGTAAATTATGTGATTTACATTTCGTTGGTTCTGATGGTTACGTAGAAAACGTATGAAACGTGTATTATACATGAGCGATGTTATCTATTACCCTTGTTATATAGAGAGAGTGAGAGCAATGTGACCAACATTTGTTTCTGACACTTTTCCTGTCGTGTGGCAGGTTAGGACTGAGCTCCACGTCAGGGGCCAGTGGTATGAGGTGGTCCTGTCTGTAATGTGGATGATCATTTCCAGGTACGAACTCATACTACCTGCTCATGATGGAGGCCAGGATGTACATTGTATGAAGATGTACATTCTATGAAGTCTTTTCTTCCTGCATGATTTTTATCATAATTTCCCTGAACTGTTCGTTGATGTAAGTCAAAAAGATACATCTATGTAAGACAGAGGCCTTGATGGGCTAGAAAATCTACCGTCACGTTGAAACTGGTACGTTACAATCTCCAGTTACGATCGATTTGTTTTCGTTACAAATTACTTCGTACTGATCGTAGTCTTTCGTCTATCTCAGGTGTCCGTACGGACGGCATGCTAATGATATTTCCTTACGAAATTGATCTTTAACTTTCTTGAAATTATATCAAAAGAGAAGCCGTGACTGGTGTTGGCAGCAGTGTTGTTCTATCATTAACGATGTCATCTTTGTTAATATGTAATGCCTCTCTCTCTCTCTCTCTCTCTCTCTCTCTCTCTCTCTCTCTCTCTCTCTCTCTCTCTCTCTCTCTCGTGTACTTGTCACTAACTTTCTTCGTGTTCATGGTGCTACAATTATCATGTAACCTAGGGTATTACTAGAGTGTGTGTATATTAATATGCAATCTTATATTTCTAAAATCAAGTCTTTTATTTCCACCAAGTTAGTGACTAGCTTTGACCCAGCTCAGCGAGGTCGCTCTACGACTTTCCATCTCTTCGTGAGAATTTAAAAATCTGAACTGTAATAAGTTCATTCTAAAATGCCGAAGACCGACCATTAGAGACAGTAATTCTCGGTTTTTAGCCGGTGATAAAAATCTTTCACCACACTACATAAGAAAATGTCCTCGAACATATGACGCACATAAACATCAACCAGACCATAATTATATGACAGCATCATAACAGATGTTTAATACGTTTTCCGCCCTAAAAGCTTCTGTGAACCTTGGTATGACACTGTACAACACCCAGAAAAACTGATTTTTTAGCGAGTTTGTGCATTGATTTATGACTGAAAAACAATGTAGAAAATATCATAATCCTAAGTGGCCCAGATCATTCATCAGACTACGGTATTGTAAGAAAAATACTGGAATAGACTATTATTCTTACAGTTAGTAAGGTACCAAGTATTGTTCTTATACTTAGTCACTTTCAAGGCCCTACATATTTCCAAACTTACCTAAAGAACAGAAAAGATATATGAACTGTCCTTCTCTGTATTTCATCAGTGAAAACAATAGATAATATTCTTACCACTTCCTTTCGTTTGATGTCATTAATCTATATATATAGATCGTCATGAACTGCATATGTTTGAATGATGACTCTTCGCATGGAGGCTCAGTACTATGAATTGACTTCCCTGGATGGAAGATCAGTTTTCATCCTTCGTATGTAAACCATCTAGTAACAACGGTGACTAGGCATGCAGTTTTGACGCATCACGTACGAGTTACCAGAGACAAGCTTCTAGATTCTATTGCAGACATGGACACTGAGTTGTACAACACACTTAATGAGCCATACCTCGAATGCTGTCCTACCATATGGGAATATCAGACTCTATATACATCTTCTGAAATCTAAAAAAATAAAATCTTGATTGTTCTAAGTAGATCTGATGTGACACATTGCAGCCGTCAATGTTAAAAACGAGAGTTCATCGACCATCGATGTTCAACGAGATTTATGACAAGTAAGCGACTCAAACGGGATGACTTTGTGACCCCGATGGAAACACATGGTCCACAAAAAACAGCTACGCAGGAGAAAACTGTATCCAACGCGGTCATATCATTCTAAATTTTTGATAGTCGTCGGTATGACAAGCAGCAAACCATACAACAATCGTGGCCATATCGACTGAGAGAAATGAAAGATGAGAATATGAGAGAAAGAATGTAGAAAAAATTACCTGGTGTTCCTCATATGTTTATAGACCTGACTCTTAAATTTGGACATGCTATGGGAAAAGGGAGAGAAAAAGGAGGGAAGACAGCACCAAGGAAATACTGCTCGAAGAAACTGGGAGGTTATCATAACAGTCAGTCCTCATATTACTAGTCTTTACTTAGAGATAATAGGAAGCAGCAGACAGTCTCGTGCTGCGGGTCCATACCATAGTGGCTGACTTGGACCCGCGGACAGATCACAAGAGAGAGGTCAGCAACGTCACAACAGATGGAAAGAGAGAGTTACGAAGGTGATCATGCAACGCGTCGAACTACATCCCGGAGATCAGGATCTAGAGAATCCCTTCTCAAACGTTCCTTACGTTGAACTGAAAGACCTAAATGTAGACACGAATTTCTTTTGCATAGCAGGAATACCAGGATTCTGGATAGGTCAGGGGTGACTCGTTCAGTTTCCCAGAGTCAACTAAACTCATTCATTACCAGCCGCTACCTCGGGGCAAATATCGAACTGTTTGGCTGAACTGCATATTTCTAATCGACCTGAAAATGTTTTACGAGCGTTCGATGATTACCATAGAGTTCTGAGTTAACATTCTATATTTGAGCAAATGGATAGGGTGCTTATATAGAGATTTTAAGCTCTAGGTCAAATTCCGTGCTGTATACAAACATCTAAATCGTTATGATAGCAAAAGAGACAATAAAGCGTAGGTTTTTTATTCCGCTGTGACAAAAAGAAACATGGGAACTCAATCCCAGATATGCAAGCCATAATCTAAGCCGGGACGCACAAGACCCCTGGCACGGCTACTCATAACACAGTTATTTCAGCACACACAACACACAACTTTTGAGAGGGAATTTTTGCGTTCTTCATTCCGTGGGATTTCCAGAATGTTGTTGTTCCAACGTGTTTGTGTTATCACTGGGTTACAACGTATCGGTGGTGAGATGAAATTTGATAATCGGGAGCTACAGAAAGTTGGAGAGACATAGGAAGAAATTCCGTTTTCGCACTGTTTTTAACCCAGTTGTGTTGCCCTATCCTGAGAATCTGAAAAGTTTTGATTAAGAGAGGAAATATACCCTATTGCAGGGGAGGGAAACTAAAATGAATTATGCATAACAGAATCAACGGTGTATGAGGGAAGAGGATTAAAGGCAGAACAGAGATCGTTAATGGAGGGAAGAAGGAGGGCAGTTGATAACACAGAATCCTGAAGGACATCATTAATAACAGAACATGAGGGAGAAGTCATCCATTAACTACTACTAAGATGGAGCGACTAGAAAGGTAACTATTTATTGAAGAAGAAGAAGAAGAGAGAGAGAGAGAGAGAGAGAGAGAGAGAGAGAGAGAGAGAGAGAGAGAGAGAGAGAGAGAGAGAGAGAGAGAGAGAACAGAGAAAGCAAAGGAAATGAGTTTAGAAAGCAAAGACTTTCGCTAAATATCAAAATCACTTTAACTACTTAATTCAAATAACAACGGCCTCAGGCACCAGGGGAAGTGTTTACGTCTTCAAGTGTGGACCTCCTCCCACCTCTCCTCCAGGATCGCTCCACACCGCGGGTGGCGACCGACTTATGGAAGACTTAACGTGGAATCGTCCATCACACAGTATCCATCTTTTTGGAAGGGTGTTCAAGCATTCCTCGGTCACTTCCACATGAGGTTAGAAATAAGTTTTCATCCTGTAATGTCCACCCGTACACCAGCGCGGGACACGCGTCCACCACATACCTCACCCTTGTAACCTTCCATAATAAACTTGATATAACAGTTTCTACGCTGAATAATTCCTCGCCAAAAATGAAAATGAAAATGTTTGTTCATCAAACTGAAACCTGTAATCAGGAAAATGTGAAACGATTAGAATTTTATCCTGTTGACTCATGTATAATCACATTACTTTGACATAAAAGTAAAATGAACGAATATTTTACTTATCTCTGATGCATTTCCACAACATTTTTTTCTTAATACATAATTGACGCCACAATAAAGAAATAACAAATTCTGCTCAGGTTTTCATCAGCTGTTTAAGAAAACCTGAACTTTTTGCAAATTATGTGATTTACATTTATTTGGTTCTTATGAGTCTGTAGAAAAAGTGTGAAAAGTATATTAGATATTAGTGTCAGTCAATTTTCCAGTCTATACAGCCATGGAAATGTTAGGAGGTAAGTACAGAACCGAGACCTCAACGTTCAGCAGCCAATGGAATGAAGTGGTCTTGTCTGTAAAGGTGAGGAGCATTTCATGGTATGAACCCAAGATAGTCTTGCATGGAGGCCTGGATGTACATTCCATCAAGTCTTTTCTTGGTGTGTGACGTTCATTCTTCTTGGTGTGTGACGCTCATTCTTCTTGGTGTGTGACGTTCATTCTTCTTGGCGTGTGACGTTCATTCTTCTTGGTGTGTGACGTTCATTCTTCTTGGTGTGTGACGTTCATTCTTCTTGGTGTGTGACGTTCATTCTTCTTGGTGTGTGACGTTCATTCTTCTTGGTGTGTGACGTTCATTCTTCTTGGTGTGTGACGCTCATTCTTCTTGGTGTGTGACGTTCCTTCTTCTTGGTGTGTGACGTTCATTCTTCTTGGTGTGTGACGTTCATTCTTCTTGGTGTGTGACGTTCATTCTTCTTGGTGTGTGACGTTTATCATAATTTTCCTGACGTGAGGCTTTGAAGGACTAAAATGCCTATTGTCACGTTGATACTGGTACGTTAATATTCCAAGTTATGATCGATATGTTTTCGTTACAAATTACTGCGTCCTGATGACAGTCTTTCGTATACCTATACGAACGGCATCCTATCTAATCCTAATGTTATTTCCTTACGAAATGTATCTTTTATCTCCACAAGTATTGAGTTCATGACATTGAAAATAATTATGCCACAACTAATGATGTCAACATTTTTGAAATCATTTCAATTCAGAAAGCGAGAGTGATAGTGGCAGCAGTGTTGTTACACTAGTAATTTCATCACTAACGGTGTCATCTTTGTTAATATGTAATGATTCTCTTTCTGTCTCATATGTACTTCTGTCATTTATTCTGTTTGCGTTCATGATGGTACATTGATGATGTAATCTTCGGTATTACTAGACTGTGTGTATGCGTCACTCTTTCACTTAAATCAGGTCTTATCTTATTACGTCAAGTTCGCTACCAGCTCTGGCCCAGATCAACGAGAACCCACGATCCTCCAGAGAACAAGCTTCCTCATCGGATTCTATTGCAGATATGTACACTGAGTCGTACAACACTCTAGGTAAACCACACCTCAAATGCTGTCCTACCATATGGGAATATCAGGCTCTTTATATCTCTTCTGAAATCTTAGAAAGATGAATCTTAATCGTATTTACTCGATCTGATGTGACGCATTATGGCCGTCAACATTCAAGTCTAGAGTTTATCAACCTTCGATGTTCAGTGAGATGTATGCCAAGTAATCAACACAAACGGGAAAACTTCATGTGCCCGAGGGATACATGCAAGGTCCACACAAGACAAACACGCATAAGAACACTGTACCCAATGTGGTCACACTATTATCATCTTTTTGGCAGCAGCAGGCAAGGCCAGGGACAAAACCATGCGGCAAACATGAGGGAAGATGCGAGAGGAACTCAGAAGAGATTACCTGGAGCTCCTGATATGTATACAGACCTGACTCTGAGAGGTGGACATGCTAAAGGAAAAGAGAGAAAGAAAGGAGGGAAGAGAATTCCTCAGCAATATTGCTCGAGGAACGAGGGACGTTATCATTAACATCAGTCCTTATGTGACTAGTCTTTACTTAGAAATTATGGGAAGCAGCAGCCACTCGCGTGCTGCGTGTCCAGGCCATCGTGAATGACATGGCCACGCGGACAGCTCACGAGGAGGAACGCCTGCAGACCACAGTGAGAGGACAGCAACACCATAGTAGAGGAAAGAGATGCTTATGGAAGATGGTTATGTAACGCGTCGGACAAAAGCCAGGAGGTCAGCCAATCAGATTCACGGAATCGTTTCCCACACGTTCCTTCCGTTGAAATGAAAGGTCAATATGCAGAAACAAACTTCTATTGCATAACTAGTGGACACACCAGGATTCTGGATAGGTCAGGGGTGACGTATTCAGTCCCCAGAGAAAGTTACCCAGACTTGTTCATTACAGCCACCATCTCAGGGCAGTTACTGAATTCTTTGTCTGCGTTGTATATTTTTAATCATTCAAAAAATACTTGAAGAGCGTTTTATGACTACAATCGAGTTCTGAGTTAAGAATCTAAGTTTAAAGAAATGGGCTGTATGTTTACACAGTCGTTTTAAGTTCTAGGTTAAATTGTATGCCATATATAAACACCTAAATCGTTATAATAACAAGAGAGATAGTCAAAAAGGAAGAATTTTGAATTATCTGTGACTAAAATGACGTGGGAGCTCAATCCCAGACATGCAAGCAGTAATCTAAACTGGGAGGCATGAGACCCATGGGACAGCTACTCATAAACAATTATTTCGGCACACACGACGATTTTTATAATGCTCATTCCATGGTATTTCCGGGAGAGTGAAAAGAATATTGTTATTCCCAGCAAGTTATCGATGGGTGAAAACGTATTGGTTGTGAGATGAAATTTGATAATCGAAAACGAATGAAATCCAAAACATTGATATAGGTCACCTGTCCCTGAGTAATAAAGGTCACAGGAATGATTTACCTCCTGCCTTGTGTAGATGGTCTTATCGTCTAAGTACAGGCAACAGCTGGTAGGTACTGACCAGCTGAAGGTGACACGCGAGGCTCCTCCCTCACTTGTACCTTGAAATTTATGTGACATTTGATTATACTCTTAATCAATCTAATTTATTTTTATGAAAATAACCTTCTAATTGCTCCCGTTTCGTAGATTAATTTTTTTTAGAAACAACGTTTGTTTAACATAAAAATGAGATTTTATCAACTTTAGTTATAACATTTTACGTTGAAGGCCCCAGTCACGGACGAAAGTCCACATTAAGGCCGGGCCGTAACTGAAATACAGAGAATTATGAAACAGAAAAAGAAAAGACAAAGGAAAGTATTTACGAATTTTAGAAGTGAAAGATCTGTCTCTTGAAATGTGCCAGGTCATAGTTATTGGGAAAGACATGAATAGGTAAAGAGTTCCAAATCTTCGACGTGTAGGGAAGGGAGTAGTTGTCAAAACAGCCTACCCTTGAGTTGCCGGTGGCCACACAGTAATCATGTGACGCAGCAGCTTGCCCAGTATTGCGTGGTCTAGCTAGTGGTGGGGGAACACAAGCAGCCAGCTCTCGAGAGCAAGGGGGTCAAGTTTCGAAGTTAGCCTGGGACAGTTTATAAGTCGGATCGCTTTCGACTAAACTCTGTCAAGTAAGCATGCTGAGCTACAACCATCCCAATTGCGAGATCAGTACTCCATACAAGGACGAATCAATCCCATGTATAAAATGAGAAACTGTTCATAAGAGAAAAAACTTGGACATCTAAACAGGACATCGAGTTTTTTAGAGGCAGACATAGCTATTCCTGGAATGTGGGGTTTCAAGAGAGAGTGGATGTCACAGTAATACCAAGTATGTTCACTGAGTCATGTGGGAATTACAGAGCCATCAAAGGAGAGACGAGAGGTGTGAGGAGCTTTCGAAAGAGAGATGGGTAGAAATTGGGTCCTCGAGGCAACTTAACTAGATTTTCTCTGCTTCACTGAGACATCCTGTCCAAGTCTGAGTTTACTGAGGAAGTTGTGTCAAGACGAAATGCAAATTGAGTGAGAGAGGAGGGAGTAGAACTGAAGGATGTGGATGAGTCGTCAGCGTATGAGTACACTGGATTTTCTCTGGAGGAGAGGAAATCGTTGAATAAAGTAAAAGAAGTGTAGGGGACAAGACATAACCTTAAAGGACACCCCTGTTGATGGAGAAGGGAAATAGCCGATCCATCAACAATGACAGAGATACGTAAATCAGCCAGAGAGGCAGCTAGATATGATGAAGCAAAGTGAGGGAGGGAAGCTAAAAGAGGAGAGCTTAGAGATGAGACCCTGACGCCACACCCTGTCAAAAGCCTTATATATGATAAGTGCAACTACACAATCTTTCAGGGATGATGACCAGACATTAGTAAGATAGGAAAGAATATCACCAGTGGATCTCGACCAACGGTGATCAGAAAGAAGACTGATTTTCGCGGTATTCGGGGATATAGGAGTTGATGAGGGACTAAAAGACTTTGGAAATGGTAGATGTCAGAAGCAATAGGACATAGTCAGTTAGGTCAGAACGGTTACTCTTCTTAGGGATGGGATGTATCAATACATGCTTCCAAGGAGAGGGAAAAGTTCTGATTTTTAAACAGAAACGGAAGAGACGAGCAAGCACATGTGCAAGTTAGGGGCACACTCTTTTAGCACAGGGGAATAGATGCTACCAGGACCATAAGCCATGCTTGTGTTCAGAGAAAGAAGCGCTTTTCGGACAGAACGAAAAGGGATTACAGGCAATGGCATATGATAAGTAAGAGGCGCATCAGGTGGTGAAGGAATGTTAGAGTCATCCAAGGTGCAGTTAGAGGAAAAATGGGAACCAAGGAGAGTTGCTTTGTCTACGTGAGAGACAGCTATAACACCGACAGAACAGAAAAGTGAAGGAAAGGTATAGCGACAGAAGTTGTTAGAGATGCCCTTAGCTAAAGACTAGAAAGACCTATCAGCGTATAACAAGGTGAGTTTTTCCACTTCCTTTGAATAAGGAGCGCTTCGCCTCACGGATAACGTGCTTGCAGCGATTACAGACGGTGATAAAAGCTGAATGAGAGCAAGAGGATGGAGAATTTTTCAAAGCCTTATATGCCTGATCCCTTGACTGAATAGCCTAAGAACAGGAACGTTTAACCCATGGGTTGGATGAAGGGGTCACCTTGGAGGAAGAGGGGATAAATGCTTCCATTTCCCGCAAGAATAATCTCTACTATGCATTTGGCGGAGACAGAAGCATCATCACACAAGAGACAGTAATTTACCCAGAGAAAGTAAAAAAAAAAGTTACGTAAGTTATTCTAGTCAGCTTTGTTGAGGTGCCAGCATTTTCGTTTAGAAGTGACTGCTGGATGGGGGAGATGCCAATAGAATTAATACATTTTTGAGAGTGTGATCAGATGAACCAATTGGAGGTAAAATTGAGTATTTACACCGGGATGGACAAGAGGTGAAAAACAAATCCAGAATATTAGGAGAGTGGTCACACCGGTCAGGAATATGGGTAGGATGGGATATAATTTGCTCTAAATCATTGAGTTTGGAGGACGTGGAGGCTTTAATCCCTCCACCATCTGTATGGGAGAAATTCAACCATTCCCTATGGTGAACGTTGAAATCCCAGAGGTAGAGGATCTCGGTTTGCGGGTGAGAGGATGTCACAGTCTCATGGTAGGAGTTAAGATAGCGAAGAAGGAAATGAAATTTGTAGAACTAGGAGAGCAATTGGCGAAACAGAGGCAAAGTGTGGTGGTCGGGAGATAGACCTTGAGCCACATAACATCAGACTTTGGGGACTCAAGGTCCTTGAGGCGTGCAGCAGATGCGTTTATGTTGAAATGAGCACAAACACCACCTTTGAACCGGAATCATGAGTGTTTATAGTTAGATATGAAAAAGGATCTAGTGGGAACATCATTTGACAACTCAGTCTCAGGGAGAAGTGAGATATTAGGAGAGGTACAAGACAGACGGTGCTCAACTGAGGAAAGTATACTATAGAGTCTACAAATGTTGGTATAGTGAACAGATAAAGAGGAAGGCCTACCAGACAGGAAAAGGTAGTGGGAGGGGCCATTACTACCACTGTCATAGCCCTCCCACTCATTGGCAGTAGAGTCAGGCGGGAACCCGGAGATTCTTAGCACCCTATGAAGTCGGGGACGGGGGGGGCATAGATATGACGGACTCGTCTAAATATTGATTCGTCCTGATGTATGTAGTTTCATAACAGCTGTCACTTCATACATGTTCTATGATTTCTTATGCAAAATGGATTCTTCGGGCAAAGGGCCTCCACCTCTACAAAACACATTTTGTTTATTTACCATTATGCAAATTCTAAGACGATATATCGATCAAAATGGGTGTCTACTCATGCTAAGAAAACACTAGTCTCTAAGAGGTATAGTTCATTTCTAGATATTCAGAAATTCTTTAGGAAATTCGAGACATAAAGTGATTTCTGACCCTCTAGTTTTATGTTACTCTACGTCGGGTGAAGGAGGAGCGTACCCTAATCTATTCAGCAATTCAAAATTTGAACTTAAAACCAACGCAAGAAAAAGGATTTTACGAGGAGTTATTATCTGGGCCCTAATGATTGCGTTGCAACTCTGATGACACCAGAAAACGTGCTCTTCTACAATGGGAACGGACAAGCGGGAACAATGAGTTTAAGGACATTTTTCAAGATTTCTTCTGTGCGATAAACAAATTTGTGTAAGTGTTTCCTTGCGCGTCATTAAGGCACAGTGGGTAGCACTGGGCTCAGGGTCATCAGGTCGAGCTGAATAAGAATCAGAAACACAGTACTTCTGGCACTTGTGAACCTTGATCAGTTCTGTAGTCCACCAGGATCCATCTGTTTGATCCTTCTCATGTCTTACATTTTCTCCTCTCGTTAACCGATTTTTACCCAGCTTATTCACACATTTTCTTCGTCTCAACCGTTTATAATTCTTTATCGTTCATTTCTTTCTTTTTTCACTTCTATGTGTCAGCTGAGACGGCATGGACAACTGAATACCCTAAAGCAGGCCATCAAATTCAAAATAAGTAACGTAAGGGTAAGAGAGATGAGTGGAATTAAAAGTGTGGTTGAGAGAGCAGAAGTAGGTGTGTTGAAGTAGTTTGGAGACTTGGAGAGAATGAGTGAGAAAAGATTGACAAAGAGGATATATGTGTCAGAGGTGGAGGGAACAAGGAGAAGCGGTAGACAAATTGGAGGTGGAAGGATGGAGTGAAAAAGATTTTGAGCGATCGGGGCCTGAACTTATACGAGGGTGAGCTGTAAGGTTGAGTTGATAAGTAGGAGATCGGGCCTTCTTCGTTTGTGGTACTCAGTGAAGATCAGGCGGCCTTTGTAGATTTATTAGAAAATTATGTACGTACATCTGTAGTACTGTGGGCTATACTCTTATGACACACTACGACACACTCTAGTGAACAGTGTGACGAGGCTGGCCCGTGTGTCCCCTCAGGTAACACTGGCAGGAGTTATATTGGAGTCCGTCAACACCCATACAACAAAGTGTACAAATAACAGATCAGCTCTTACGTGTTCAAACATCCTGATCAACAGCGGCCTGTGGGAACATGCATCTAACTAAATGTAACTCAAAGTAAAATGATAATAACAAATAGCTAATGAAAAATCAATGATAAGTCTGCTTGAATCTTAGGCGTGCAAGGCGTGCAAGGAATAGAGTGAATTGGAACGATGTGGTATACCGGGGTCGACGTGCTGACAATGGACTGAGCCAGAGCATGTGAAGCGTCGTGGGTAAACCATGGAAAGGTCTGTGGGGCCTGGATGTGGATACGGAGCTGTGGTTTCGGTGCTTTACACATGACAGCTAGAGACCGAGTGTGAACGAATGTGGCCTTTTTTTTTGTCTTTTCCTGGCGTTACCTCGCTGAAGGGAGGGGGAAGGGGGGTGGAATGCTATTTCCTGTGTGGCGGGATAGCGACTGGAATGGATGAAGGCAATCAAGTATGAATATGTACATGTGTATATATGTATATGTCTGTGTATGTATATGTATGTATATGTTGATATGTATACATATGAATATGTGAGTGTATGGGCGTTTATGTGTAAATATATGCGCTTATGAGTGGATGAGACTTTCTTCGTCTCTTTCCTGACGCTGCCTCACTAACGCGGGACACGGCGATTAAGTATAATCAATATATATATATATATATATATATATATATATATATATATATATATATATATATATATATATATATATATATATATATTCTTCTTTTTCATACATATTCGCCACTTTCCGCGTCAACAAGACAGCGTTAAGAACAGAGGACTGGGCCTTAGAGGCAATATCTTCACTTGTCCCCCTTCTCTGTTCCTTCTTTTGGAAAATTAAAAACGGGAGGGGAGGATTCGTAGACCCCCCGCAACCTCCCCTTTTAGTCACCTTCTATGACACGCAGGGAATACGTGAGAAGTATTCTTTCTCCCCTATCCCCAGGGATATCCCTTGGGATAGGGGAGAAAGAATACTTCCAACGCATTCCTCACGTGTCGTAGAAGGCGACTAAAGGGGACGGGAGCGTGGGGCTGGAAACCCTCCCCTCCTTGTATTTCAACTTTCTAAAAGGGGAAACAGAAGGAGTCACGCGGGGAGCGCTCATCCTCCTCGAACGCTCAGATTGGGGTGTCTAAATGTGTGTGGATGAAACCAAGATGAGAAAAAAAGGAGAGATAGGTAGTAGGTTTGAGAAAAGGAACCTGGATGTTTTGGCTTTGAGTGAAACGAAGCTCAAGGGTAAAGGGGTAGAGTGGTTTGGGAATGTCTTGGGAGTAAAGTCAGGGGTTAGTGAGAGGACAAGAGCAAGGGAAGGAGTAGCACTACTCCTGAAACAGGAGTGGTGGGAGTATGTGATAGAGTGTAAGAAAGTAAGCATTAGATTGATATGGGTAAAACTGAAAGTAGATGGAGAGAGATGGGTGATTATTGGCGCATATGCACCTGGGCATGAGAAGAAACATCATGAGAGGCAAGTGTTTTGGGAGCAGGTGAGTGAGTGTGTTAGTAGTTTTGATGCACGAGACCGGGTTGTAGTGATGGGTGATTTGAATGCAAAGATAAGTAATGTGGCAGTTGAGGGAATAATTGGTGTACATGGGGTGTTCAGTGTTGTAAATGGAAATGGTGAAGAGCTTGTAGATTTATGTGCTGAAAAAGGACTGATGATTTGGAATACCTGGTTTAAAAGGAGAGATGTACATAAGTATACGCATGTAAGTAGGAGAGATGGCCAGAGAGCGTTATTGGATTACGTGTTAATCTATAGGTGCGCGAAAGAGAGACTTTTGGATGTTAATGTGCTGAGAGGAGCAACTGGAGGGATGTCTAATCATTATCTTGTGGAGGTGAAGGTGAAGATTTCTAGAAGTTTTCAGAAAAGAAGAGAGAATGTTGGGGTGAAAAGAGTGGTGAGAGTAAGTCAGCTTAGGAGGGAGACTTGTGTGAGGAAGTATCAGGAGAGACTGAGTACAGAATGGAAAAAGGTGAGAACAATGGAAGTAAGTGGAGTGGGGGAGGAATGGGATGTATTTAGGGAAGCAGTGATGGCTTGCGCAAAAGATGCTTGTGTCATGAGAAGCGTGCGAGGTGAGCATATTAGAAAGGGTAGTGAGTGGTGGGATGAAGAAGTAAGATTATTAGTGAAAGAGAAGAGAGAGGCATTTTGACGATTTTTGCAGAAAAATAATGCGAATGAGTGGGAGATGTATAAAAGAAAGAGGCAGGAGGTCAAGAGAAGGGTGTAAGAGGTGAAAAAGAGGGCAAATGAGAGTTGGGGTGAGAGAGTATCATTAAAGTTTAGGGAGAATAAAAAGATGTTTTGGAAGGAGGTTAATAAAGTGCGTAAGACAAAGGAACAAATGGGAACATCAGTGAAGGGGCTAATGGGGAGGTGATAACAAGTAGTGGTGATGTGAGAAGGAGATGGAGTGAGTATTGTGAAGGTTTATTGAATGTGTTTGATAATAAAGTAGCATATATAGGGTATTTTGGTCGAGGTGGTGTGCAAAGTGAGAGGGTTCGAGAAAATGATTTGGTAAACAGAGAAGAGGTAGTAAAAGCTTTGCGGAAGATGAAATCCGGCAGGGCAGCGGGTTTGGATGGTATTGCAGTGGGATTTATTAAGAAAAGAGTTGACTGTATTGTTGACTGGTTGGTAAGGTTATTTAATGCATGTATGTCTCATGGTGAGGTGCCTGAGGATTGGCGGAATGCTTGCATAGTGCCATTTTAAAAAGGCAAAGGGGATAAAAATGAGTGCTCAAATTACAGAGGTATAAGTTTGTTGAGTATTCCTGGTAAATTATATGGGAGGGTATTGGTTGAGAGGGTGAAGGCATGTACAGAGCATCAGATTGGGGAAGAGCAGCGTGGTTTCAGAAGTGGTAGAGGATGTGCGAATCAGGTGTTTGCTTTGAAGAATGTATGTGAGAAATACTTAGAAAAGCAAATGGATTTGTATGTAGCATTTATGGATCTGGAGAAGGCATATGATAGAGTTGATAGAGATGCTCTGTTGAAAGGTATTAAGAATGTATGGTGTGGGAGGCAAGTTTTTGGAAGCAGTGAAAAGTTTTTATCAAGGATGCAAGGCATGTGTACGTGTAGGAAGAGAGGAAAGTGATTGGTTCTCAGTGAATGTAGGTTTACGGCAGGGGTGTGTGATGTCTCCATGGTTGTTCAATTTGTTTATGGATGGGTTTGTTAGGGAGGTGAATGCAAGAGTTTTGGAAAGATGGGCAAGTATGAAGTCTGTTGTGGATGAGAGAGCTTGAGAAGTGAGTCAGTTGTTGTTCGCTAATGATACAGCGCTGGTGGCTGATTCGTGTGAGAAACTGCAGAAGCTGGTAACTGAGTTTGGGAAAGTGTGTGAAAGAAAGCTGAGAGTAAATGTGAATAAGAGCAAGGTGATTAGGTACAGTAGGGTTGAGGAACAAGTCAATTGGGAGGTAAGTTTGAACGGAGAAAAACTGGAGGAAGTGAAGTGTTTTAGATATCTGGGAGTGGATCTGGCAGCGGATGGAACCATGGAAGCGGAAGTGAATCATAGGGTGGGGGAGGGGGCGAAAGTTCTGGGAGCGTTGAAGAATGTGTGGAAGTCGAGAACATTATCTCGGAAAGCAAAATTGGGTATGTTTGAAGGAATAGTGGTTCCAACAATGTTATATGGTTGCGAGGCGTGGGCTATGGATAAAGTTGTGCGGAGGAGGGTGGATGTGCTGGAAATGAGATGTTTGAGGACAATATATGGTGTGAGGTGGTTTGATCGATTAAGTAATAATAGGGTAAGAGAGATGTGTGGAAATAAAAAGAGTGTGGTTGAGAGAGTAGAAGAGGGTGTTTTGAAATGGTTTGGTCACATGGAGAGAATGAGTGAGGAAAGATTGACCAAGAGGATATGTGTCAGAGGTGGAGGGAACGAGAAGTGGGAGACCAAATTGATGGTGGAAAGATGGGGTGAAAAAGATTTCGAGTGATCGAGGCCTGAAGATGCAGGAGGGTGAAAGGCGGGCAAGGAATAGAGTGAATTGGAACGATGTGGTATACCGGGTCGAAGTGCTGTCAATTTATTGAACAAGCGCATGTGAAGCGTCTGGGGTAACCCATGGAAAGTTCTGCGGTGCTTGGATGTGGAAAGGGAGCTGTGGTTTCGGTGCATTATTACACGACAGCTAGAGACCGAGTGTGAACGAAAGTGGCCTTTGTTGTCTTTTCCCAGCGCTACCTCGCGTAAATGAGGGGGAGGGGGTTGGTATTTCATGTGTGGCGGGGTGGCGATGGGAATGAATAAAGGCAGACAGTATGAATTATGTACATGTGTATATATGTATATGTCTGTGTGTGTATATATATGTATACGTTGAGATGTATAGGTACGTATATTTGCGTGTGTGGACGTGTATGTATATACATGTGTATGTGGGTGGGTTGGGCCATTGTTTCGTCTGTTTCCTTGCGCTAACTCGCTAACGCGGGAGACAGCGACAAAGTAAAATAAATAGATAAAATAAAATAAATGAATAATATATGTGTGTATGTGGGTGGGTTGGGCCCTTCTTTCGTCTGCTTCCTTGCGCTACTTCGCTAACGTGGGAGACAGCGACAAAGTATATATATATATATATATATATATATATATATATATATATATATATATATATATATATATATATTATAATTATTATTTATTATTTTGCTTTGTCGCTGTCTCCCACAGCTCCCTTTCCACATCCAGGCCCCACACAACTTTCCATGGTTTACCCCAGACGCTTCACATGCCCTGATTCAATCCACTGACAGCACGTCAACCCCGGTATACCACATCGATCCAATTCACTCTATTCCTTGCCCGCCTTTCACCCTCCTGCATGTTCAGGCCCCGATCACTCAAAATCTTTTTCACTCCATCTTTGCACCTCCAATTTGGTCTCCGACTTCTCGTTCCCTCCACCTCCGACACATATATCCTCTTGGTCAATCTTTCCTCACTCATTCTCTCCATGTGCTCAAACCATTTCAAAACACCCTCTTCTGCTCTCTCAACCACGCTCTTTTCATTTCCACACATCTCTCTTACCCTTACATTACTTACTCGATCAAACCACCTCACACCACACATTGTCCTCAAACATCTCATTTCCAGCACATCCACTCTTCTGCGCACAACTCTATCCATAGCCCACGCCTCGCAACCATACAACATTGTTGGAACCACTATTCCTTCAAACATACCCATTTTTGCTTTCCGAGATAATGCTCTCGACTTCCACACATTCTTCAAGGCTCCCAGGATTTTCGCCCCCTCCCCCACCCTATGATTCACTTCCGCTTCCATGGTTCCATCCGCTGCCAAATCCACTCCCAGATATCTAAAACACTTTACTTCCTCGTGTTTTTCTCCATTCAAACTTACCTCCCAGTTGACTTGACCCTCAACCCTACTGTACCTAATAACCTTGCTCTTATTCACATTTACTCTTAACTTTCTTCTTTCACACACTTTACCAAACTCAGTCACCAGCTTCTGCAGTTTCTCACATGAATCAGCCACCAGCGTGGAATCATCAGCGAACAACAACTGACTCACTTCCCAAGCTCTCTCATCCACAACAGACTTCATACTTGCCCCTCTTTCCAAAACTCTTGCATTCACCTCCCTAACAACCGCATCCATAAACAAATTAAACAACCATAGAGACATCACACACCCCTGCCGCAAACCTACATTCACTGAGAACCAATCACTTTCCTCTCTTCCTACACGTACACATGCCTTACATCCTCGATAAAAACTTTTCACTGCTTCTAACAACTTGCCTCCCACACCATATATCCTTAATACCTTCCACAGAGCATCTCTATCAACTCTATCATATGCCTTCTCCAGATCCATAAATGCTACATACAAATCCATTTGCTTTTCTAAGTATTTCTCACATACATTCTTCAAAGCAAACACCTGATCCACACATCCTCTACCACTTCTGAAACCACACTGCTCTTCCCAAATCTGATGCTCTGTACATGCCTTTACCCTCTCAATCAATACCCTCCCATATAATTTACCAGGAATACTCAACAAACTTATACCTCTGTAATTTGGGCACTCACTCTTATCCCCTTTGCCTTTGTACAATGGCACTATGCACGCATTCCGCCAATCCTCAAGCACCTCACCATGAGTCATACATACATTAAGTAACCTTACCAACCAGTCAACAATACAGTCACCCCCTTTTTTAATAGATTCCCCTGCAATACCATCCAAACCTGCTGCCTTGCCGGCTTTCATCTTCCGCAAAGCTTTTACTACCTCTTCTCTGTTTACCAAATCATTTTCCCTAACCCTCTCACTTTGCACACCACCTCGACCAAAACACCCTATATCTGCCACTCTATCATCAAACACATTCAACAAACCTTCAAAATACTCACTCCATCTCCTTCTCACATCACCACTACTTGTTATCACCTCCCCATTAGCGCCCTTCACTGAAGTTCCCATTTGCTCCCTTGTCTTACGCATTTTATTTACCTCCTTCCAGAACATCTTTTTATTCTCCCTAAACTTTAATGATACTCTCTCACCGCAACTCTCATTTGCCCTCTTTTTCACCTCTTACACCTTTCTCTTGACCTCCTGTCTCTTTCTTTTATACATCTCCCACTCAATTGCATTTTTTCCCTGCAAAAATCGTCCAAATGCCTCTCTCTTCTCTTTCACTAACAATCTTACTTCTTCATCCCACCACTCACTACCCTTTCTAATCAACCCACCTCCCACGCTTCTCATGCCACAAGCATCTTTTGTGCACTCCATCACTGATTCCCTAAATACATCCCATTCCTCCCCCACTCCCCTTTCTTCCATTGTTCTCACCTTTTTCCATTCTGTACTCAGTCTCTCCTGGTACTTCCTCACACAAGTCTCCTCCCCAAGCTCAATTACTCTCACCACCCTCTTTTCACCCAACATTCACTCTTCTTTTCTGAAAACTCATACAAATCTTCACCTTAGCCTCCAGAAGATGATGATCAGACATCCCTCCAGTTGCACCTCTCAGCACATTAACATCGAAAAGTCTCTCTTTCGCGCGCCTGTCAATTAACACGTAATCCAATAACGCTCTCTGGCCATCTCTCCTACTTACATACGTATACTTATGTATATCTCGCTTTTTAAACCAGGTATTCCCAATCACCAGTCCTTATTCGGCACATAAATCTACAAGCTCTTCACCATTTCCATTTACAACACTGAACACCCTATGTATACCAATTATTCCCTCAACTGCCACATTACTCACCTTTGCATTCAAGTCACCCATCACTATAACCCGGTCTTGTGCATCAAAACCCCTAACACACTCATTCAGCTGCTCCCAAAACACTTGCCTCTCATGATCTTTCTTCTCATGCCCAGGTACATATGCACCAATAATCACCCATCTCTCTCAATCAACTTTCAGTTTTACCCATATCAATCGAGAATTTACTTTCTTATATTCTATCACATACTCCCACAACTCCTGTTTGAGGAGTACTGCTACTCCTTCCCTTGATCTTGTCCTCTCACTAACCCCTGACTTTACTCCCAAGACATTCCCAAACCACTCTTCCCCTTTACCCTTGAGCTTCGTTTCACTCAGAGCCAAAACATCCAGGTTCCTTATATATAATATAATATATATATATAATCAGATACTGCCCTCCAACAGCAAAGACTGAAACCACTACTATCTGTGTGAGCTTGGTTGGCAAGCTTCATGGAGTTCCATAGTTTAGTTGTTAGCGTACCCAATGCCTACACAAACGGTAGCGGTTCGAATCCTTGCTGTTGGAGGGTGTTATGTGATCTACTGAACTGTGTGTTGCATGCGCTATATTTGTCCACCAGAAGGGCGTATGGGATGATTTGGGGGGAATAGCGGCAGCAGCAGCAGGACAGTGAATCTGGAGATTTCTCATCTTGTCAGCCCTTACCCAGCCTACATTACCCATCACATATGACAGTTAGGATCAAGTGAGGGTTGCAATAGTGATACAGGGGATAATGAACGGCTGGGTTGACTGTAAACCAATTCCCGGAAACAGGATTCGAACCTATGCTCTCGACCCCGGGCGGCCCGTAAATGCACCACAGTCAGCAACGCTAACGGCTATTTTCTCCTCGGCGCGTCATGAGGCTCTCACATAAACATATTAACACGGTGTCTCGCTGCCAGCGTAAACATTACTCATGGGAGGAGAGGCACTTCAAAAGACCCTCTTCGCTGCAGGAACCACAAGAATGGCTGATGCTTTCCATCACGATCTTGTAATTTGCTGATTCAGATCTTGGATAATACTCCTTCCACACTTACATCTTTGCCTAATG